>NC_056745.1:673489206-673629206 GCF_019279795.1 Protopterus annectens
GTGGAGGAATCACAGTGGCTTCTGTGTTATGGATAATGAAGTACAGCTTGTCCTATGTATGTCAGTGCTGGGGTTCAGGTCCCTCATGTGCATAGCTCACTGCCATTCAGATTGTACAAGGTGCAGCATGTTCCTTGATTCCAGCTTGGACATGGCTTTCTACATCAGGCACAGCTTGCGTCTGGGTGGCCAGCATGGCAGTGTGTGGAGTTGCACTCTTGTTTAATCAGGCAACACATTACATCTGTTCAAGCTCTGTGATACTCCTGGTGAGGTACTGTTGTGGACTTTACAGTTGATGGAGGTGTCTGCTGAGGTACACCCCACTGGGGCTGTTGTAGTCAATTGTAACGCTGATGAAGGATAACTGCAGAACCACAATGACCTCCCCTTATCTAGATGTCATAATCTTCATGATTAGGTTGGTATATGGATTGTTTCTGTTAACACTCCAGCCACATGTTTGCCCAATGCAGGATATCTATCACCTTGTGTACCCAGGTCTGTCATTACATGTTAAGTATGTAATGGGTTAACACCTATGTGGTAATTGGTGGTCACTTACTGTATATCCACAGAGGTTGACTATACAGTTTTCTCCATTTAACTTGCTGACATGGCTATGGCACCAGTTGTCTGTTTCTATGTGGCCCTTTTGTGGGATGCTTGTGTCAGCTGGAGTGTCAGATATGTTGGGCAGTTTGTAGTCCTCTGCAAACATGTTCAGGCACAGTCCTTACATGTTGGCCTGTACCTATGGGGCATATATGCCAGACGGGGAAGGTCCCAGGACCAAGCTTTGTGGGATACCTGTTATATGTGGTTTGTAGTCTGACATGGCTGCAGCATGTCTGACCATGTCAGTTCTGTCGTTGGTCTGGTTTGCAACCCCTCTAGTGACATAGGGGTGTATATATAAGCTGGTGAGCATATCTATATTGAACACGTAGGGTATTGTATGAAAGGCTTTGCAAGGTCCAGCTACGCTATGTGGACCACATTGCCCTCATCAGTGACCTCAATTACTATTTCAACTGAGTCACACATGTTTAGGGGCAGAGTCTGCACTTAATAAACCCACACTGGGTAGGGTCGGGTGTGAATAGATCCCCAATATCTTTATGTCTGCAGTACATGCTGATCCTTTCCATAGCTGTGCAGACCAAGCTTCTCAGGATTCTGTGGTGGTTGTTTTTAGTATCCATTCAGGCGACACCTTTCTTGAGAACGACCACTGTTGTTGTACACTGCTCTTTGGGTACATATCCTGTGGTAAGGCTGACATAATGTAAGGGAGGCAGCAGTCTGCTGGGAAAGATATTTTGCATTATGGGGGGGTTTGCACTGCACCTGTCAGGATGTATGTTGCCAATACGTATGTGTGTTTGGTATGTTGTTTGTAATATTTGTGTGATCCAGAGCATATCTGGGAATTCACAACATGCTTCCTACCATCAGTTGCAGCAGCCTTGGGATTATCCTTAGTGTCCTATACAATTTGTATCATAATAGGTTCATAGGTTCATACTAGGCTATCCACCCTAGGGCATTTGTAAGCCTAGCCACAGTGTGTGTGGCTTTTGCCACCCCTTGCTATGTGAATATTATGGCCATTTATGATTTACTTAGCTGTGCCTCTGTCTGGACATGACACAGTAAAGACCCCCCAGTGTACATCTACAATCTTCCATCCATTTTGCCAACGTCCTGTTGAAGAGTGTCAGTGAGGGGCTCTGCCTAACATGTAGTGGTATTCTGTTCCAGGGTGTGGAGAGCCTCAGGGTTAGGTATCTGTCCCTCCAGCACATCCTATTTGATTATGTGTTGAGGTTGACATCTCTGACTCACACAGCTCCGATGGCTTTGAGTTTTCTGGGGTGGAGCATGTCCATTACTTCTGTGTTGGACATGGACTTGTACAACAGACATACAATGCCTCTGTGTAGGCAGTATGTGGACTGCATTCAGCTGTGGTGTCTACAGCCAGGCAGCATATGACATATATTTGAGACCCTTTCTAACTCTTGGTGAGGTACCTTTGAGGTCTTTCTAACTGCTGCAGGTGCCACGTAATGTACATCCCAAATGAGGCATTGTACTACATTATGGGTCTGATAAGGGAACAGTATAGGGGCACAATGACCTTTGTTGACGTAGATGTGAATCCTTTCATGATACAGTGTCCAATATAGACAGTCTTCCTAGCCAAATTGGCAATGTGACTGTCACATAACAGGTTACTGTCCACTTGTGTCACTAGGTCCCTGATTACTCCTTCCATACATAATGGTTTACCACCTATGTGGTAATTTGTGTGTACCTTGTTTTGTATTTGGTGGTACATTCATACTGTCCACTGTCTTCAGGTCAGCGGGGTGGGGTTCCTGTGTGTGAGAGTGTGGTCTGTAGCATGCTACAGACTGTACAGCAGTCTTGCCTATGGTTAGTTGCACATGGGTGGACTGCAATGACGTAAGCATTGTCAGTTAACTGGACATATAGGTGTCTGTGCTGAATATGGATACTCACCCTCCTTTTATGTTTTGTTCCAGGTTTTGTGGCCATAACACATGATATGTGGTATTACCTGGTAGTGCTGGTGTGCTGTCACAAGGCTTGCAGCAGGTTTCTATCACTGGACAGACATCGATGTTCTCCATACTGGGGAGGGCCTCAGGAGCATGCATATTGAGGTTTACACGTCTGGCATTGATCAGCGTTACCCTTCTGTTTCTTTCCAGTTTTGTTTTCTATGGTGGTGGGTTAGTCTTTACGGCCTTGCCTACAAAAGGATCTCTGTAGATTGCAAAAGCCTTAGGCAATATCCAGACGCCCATGGGTAACAGGTGCAAGCCATCCCTGGAACAGTAGCATGTCTCACTATGGAGTCACCTATTACAACTGTATCAGGCATGTTGTTTCTCCTTCTGTCCTGTGACTGTTTGGCACACCAGCTTTGTGTACTATGTATTACATGTGCTATGTCTGGAGGTTGTTTTATTGGGTGTCTGCTTTGGAGGCTTGTGTTGGTGTTGTGTGTTTGTAATTAGGGCCTCTGGGAATGTTTTTTGTGTTTATGTGTTTGGTTTACAGTCGTTGTAGGTCTATGTGGGACTGGGTTTGTGGTGTATGTGGTTACCTTGTCTTCCTGACTAGTTTTGACAGTACTGATTTGGGGTGCTCAGGCTCGGTTTGGCTACCTGGTTGCGTCTATCACATATATTTGTATTTATTGGGGTGAGTTGTTGTTGTGTGTACTTGGGACAGGTGTCACATTGCCTCTGGATTCACAGATTCTACTTGTTTTGCCTGGCCTTAGTGGATTGTATGTGTGGACACATTTTATTGCCATACTAGTGATCACTGATTACTTCACTTTTTATGTTTGATCTATCATGTGGTAGCTTCCTCATTCTCTTCAATGGTTTAGTAATTGCTGGAGTCCAGCATGCCAGATGCCTGGGTGTATGGCATTGTGTCTTGTTGTTATTTGTGATTGCAGACTCCAAGCACTCTTGGCTGTGTTCATGGTATGCCTGTATAACATGTTCTGCAGTGTGTCCCATATTCTGGACTTGCACAGGGCCTTTCATGGATTCCACATTGGTTTGTAGGGGTGCAAGCTATGCTTTATACATGTGTTTCACTGTGGTATTCTGGCCAGGGACTGGGGTCGGGATGTGTAACTACAGTGTGATTACTCTATGGTCTGGTCTTACCAGTGAGGGATATACTTCTCATCTTGACATCCAGTACACATATTTCTGATTATCACATCCAGTATGCTTACCCATCTTGTGGAAGTGTTACATTTTTCATGTCCATTTTGTTTGATGGATTCTGGGAAATTGTCTACAAATGTGTCGGTGCTAGTATAATACAAAGAGTATAGTGGCAAACATCTCAAAAGCTGACTTCACACTTCTTCAGACTGAGATGGTATCCTTTAAGCCCACTGGGCCAGTGGAAACCACAACACACAATGGTGACTCCTTCACAGACGCTTTCTACGGACATCTCCAAGAAAGCATGGACCATGCAATCACAAATAAAACCAAGACCCTCTCCACCAAGGGAAAGTGGCCTGTCTGGTGGACCCCAGCCATAAACAAACTGTATAACAAATGAAGGATACTAATGCAAGACAGAGCTAAATCTCCTAAAGGGAAGGCAGCTGTGAGCAGCACTAGTAAAAAGCTACATTCTCTCATAAAGACATCCAAGGTCAACTTTGAGACAAAAATCACCAAAGACAATAAAGATAACCACAATGCCTTCTTCAGTTATGTCAGAAATCTGGGTGGGAACCCTCAGATATGCTCAGAGTTGGTACACAACAACATAAATTTCAGTGACCTGACAGATATTGGCAACATTCTGGCAGACAGGTTCAGTGCAATTTTCCCCCTCCCTCACCCCCAAAAGAAGATAGTTATCACAGCTGAATGTAACCTCACTGTCATCTCAGATGTTCATGTGAGAGCCGCACTCAGCAAAGACAAAAACACAGCATCAATGGGACCTGATGGTATCCCCAGTTGCATGCTACGTGAATTCCAGAAGGAGCTAAACCCGTATATACAAATGCTATTTAACCTTAGCCTTGCTACAGGATATGTACCTGAACACTGGCGTACAGCAACAGTGGTCCCACTCCACAAAGGAGATGCCTCCACAGACCCTGGGAACTACCACCACCACAAGCTTAACCAGCCTTGTCTGCAAAGCTATGGAAAGAGTCATTATGGAGCTCTTAAACAGAGACATTGGTGACCTACAGACCCTTGATCCCACCCAGTTCAGCTTTGTACAGGGCAGATCCTGCCTTTTGCACCTAGTTGACTATTTTGAAACTGTCAGTAGGGCCATTGATGAGGGCTAAGTCGTCCACACAGCCTACCTGCACTTGGCTAAGGCCTTTGACACAATACCCCACTCAGGCATCATAGACAAGCTCAACAGCTGAAATATAAAACCATATGCCACAGGATAGGTTGCAAAATGGCTAAGAAACAGAACCCATAAAGTTGACATTGCAGGTGCCTTGTCAGATTCAAAGCCAGTCACAAGTGGAGTCCCACAAGGATCTGACCTGGGACCCCTCTTATTTGGCATTTACTTTTCAGATGTGAAAGCAAACATAGGAGGGTTGTGGCTGACAAAGTTTGCAGATGACTGCAACCTAGGCACCATAGTGAATACATCAGCCGGCACACACATCCTACAGAATGCCCTCACAAAAACAGATAGCTGGTGCTGGAATCATGGCCTGAAACTGAATGCAACTGATGTGTAGTCATCCCCTTTGGGAGGAACAAAGTACCCACAAATTAACACATAGACAGCAACCCACTGAGCACAGAAAACAAATCAGACACCTGGGGACCCATGTAGATAGTGACCTCTCGTTTGACACCCATGTTGCCAAAGTGGTTAGAAAGACTTTCTATCTTGCCCACCTTATCATGAAGGGTTTTCCATCCAGATCAAAGGAGGTCATTGTACCTCTATATTTCTCCCTTATCAGGCCCATGATTGAATACAAAGCCCCATTTGGTATGTACCTCACCCAGCACTTGCAACAGCTGGAGAGACCCCAAAAGTACCTTACCAAGAGGATCAAGGGTCTACAACACATGTCATATGCTTCCAGACTAAAGAAAATCCAGCTTTATTCAGTAGCATACCGCCTACTTACAGGTGACCTATGCCTGACATACAAGACCATGTCCAATCAGGATTTGGTGGACATGCTCCACTGCAAGCAATTCAAATCCACCAGAACAATGAGAGCTAAAGATTTGAACCTCAGCACATACATGTATAGGACATGCTGGAAGGACAGAGTCATAACTCAGAGGCTTCTCACACTCTAGCACAGAATCCCAGTTCATGTTAGACAGAGTCCCTCACTGACTCTCTTCAAGAGAAATCTGGACAAGTGGATGTGAGATCGTAGGTTTACCCCAGGGGTCCTCCCTGTGTCACTACTAGACAGTCAACTTATTCGATTAAGTAAGGGGGTCATAATGTGTCACTACTAATTCAGAGGCACAATATTTGGAATCTATTCTGTACACTTATTACCACTATAAGGGGTGGCAATAGCCACATCACTATGGCTAGGCTTATAAATGCACTAGGGCAGATAGCCTAGTAGTAAACTATGAAACTATGAAACTATGGTGTATGTGTAGGTATTTTCAGTCAAGCAATATAATGTGGTTTGGGGGGCTTGATATCTTCATGTATTCCAACATAGGCCTGGTGCAGTTCCTGCTATTAGGACAGTGGTCTACAGCAAGCTATATAGTGGTAGGCAGTTTTAGTCATTGGTATTTGACCATGGCTAATCCATGCTGCTTCTTGTTGTGGTACCAACATGGGGGTGTGGTTATCCATGACATTTATTGCTAGTCACCCTCGTTTTGTAGCTTGTTCCATGTTTTGCAGCTGTACATCACTGTATGAGGTGTGACCTGGTAGTGTTAGGGTGCTGATGTGGGCTTTGACCCAGTTTTCTATTACAGCACTGATATCTACATTCTCTATACTGTGTGCGTTTACACTGCACACATCTTGCTGTTTATACTTCTGGCATTGGGTAGCATTACATCTAGGTTCCTATCCCTTGTGGTACCTATGAAGGTGGGTTTGTGTTTTTGTGGTTCATGATTGGTGAGGGTAGATGTTAGTCAGGGTCCTCAGGTGTGCATATGGTACATGGTGTTACATTACTTAACACATGTCATTCATGCCTCAGGTGGTGCTGCAGGGCTGGCTCTGTCGGATGCACATACTACACTCCCTGTACATGTTTGGAAGCAGGTTGTGCCATGTTAGGCGTCCCTGTTACTATATGAGTGAGTCGGAGGGGGGTATCAGTCCCAGTGTTCCTACTGAGCCAGTGTATGTGCTATGCGTTGCCTCTTTGCCAAGGCCAGGGCATACTGGGCACGCCTCCTTCTGCCTACTGGGGCAAGGTCAGGTTGTTCCTCCTCCGAGTCACCCTCTGCCTGTGGTGGCCTTGGCAATGGTGGGAGTATGTTTGGCCCAGCCCTATGCTGGTCCTGCTGCAGCTGTTTCCGCAGGATCATATTATGTAGCATAGCACATATCATGATCATTTGGGTACATGTAGTTGGTGTGTACTGCAAGGCTCCACCAGATGTGTCCAGACACCGGAACCGTGACTTGAGCAGCCCAAACACACGCTCTATGACATTACGTGTTTGTGCGTGTGCCTCATTATGGCGCTCCTGTTCAGGTGTGTGTGCATTTCTGATGGGTGTCATCAGCCACGGCTCAAGTGCATAACCTGCATCCCCCACTAGGTGTCCGTGTGGGAAGTCCCCACTGGCAAATGATTGGTACAGCTGCGTCAGATGCCAGATGTGGGAATCGTGGTAGCTCCCAGGGCAGCCAGCACATACGTTCATTATTATGCCCTGGGCATCACACATGACCTGGCAGTTGATGGAGGGGAATCCCTTGCGGTTAATATAGGCTCTACCCCGCTCACCGGCTGGTGCTTTGATGCGTATGTGCATGCAGTCTATTGCACCCAGTACCTCAGGGTATCCCGCTATTTGCTGGAAGAGAACATATTGCTGGCCAATACCTCACGGGCATTGGGGAAATATACATGATCACCGACATGTGCTGACATGGCATCCAGGAACTGGTGCAGTACCCTGGAGGCTGATGCCTGTGATATCCCCATCATATCACCAGTTGGTCTCTGGAAGGTACCTGTTGCTAGTATTCTTAGGCCAACACATACCTTGGTTTCCACTGGGATGGGTTCCCCTCTGTTGGTTCTGTGTGTGAGACGTGGCCTGCACAGCTCAACAATTTGCTGCAGAAGGTCTCTGTCCACTCTGTAGCGCTCTACTATCTCCAGCTCATGTAACCCATGGTAGGTGACCCTGGGCCTGTATACTCTTCTCCTCACTCTGGGTTGTCTGTCAGCATCTGCATTGTCACCACCCTCAGCAATTCGCCTATGCCTGATTATAACAGCTATGGCAGCTTCTAGCATTTCTGCTCTGAGTTCAGCTTTTTCAGTTTTCAATTCTGATAGCTTACTCCTTTCTTGCAGTATCTCTTGAGAGAAACATCCTGCACTGCTGTTTGCAGTGTTTTAAGTGCTGGGTTGGGCTTCTAGTCTGCCTGTGTAATTGCCTGCTTCTAATTGTTATCACCAATTAACTCCAGCAGTGTCCTCTGGCAGCTTCCTTGTAATCTGGTTGTTTCCTTTTTCCTCTCTGTTTCCTCAGGGGGAGCAATGTGTACACCAGCATAAGCACGCTCACAGTGACTTAAACGCGCGCACACATCCTTACACGGTTTGAACTTGACTGATTCATGGTAAAACGCGCGCACATTGCCTTACACACGTGCACGCCCGCGCAAACCGTTGTAAACGGTTTGCAACATGCTCCCACATGTTGAACATGCCTTACACGCGCACACACGCACGCATGCATGTATATCAAGAAAGTTTGAGTGTAGGGATAGTGTGCACCCTCTATTTCTTGACTTTCCCAGTGTTCTGTTAGGACACACCTCTCTCCCTGATGTCTGTCTGTCATCTGTCATGTTACACTGCCCTCCAATGTGATACATTTATTTCTATCATTCCCCCCCCCCCGTGATGTCACCTACCTCTTACTCTATTCCTCCCCCTTCTGTAACTCTTACACTACTCGGAAAGTGCTCATTACCTATGTGGCAGTGTGATTCAGTATTGTAACCCTCATTTACATAGGATTGCCTAGTAATGTTTAGTTACATCTCTTACACTGAGCTTCCCCCCCCTTGGCAACCACTACACGGTGGCCATATTGTTTTTGGTCTGCTAGTCCCTGCATTGTCATTCCATGTAATACATAAAACCCACAATTGTGAGCTTATAAGCTTCGTTTTTTACTTTTGAGCAGCACACCCCATTTGCGCGGGTGTGCGCTGCAGTTAAACATCAAAATCCCACGGAAAAAAAAAAAGTTATTTTAAATAATTTTGCATCACTTTTTAATGCCAATGGCCACATATTTGGCCATTGGCATGCTAGATGACACATGTGCACCCTTTATTTGGAGCTGACATAGCTCTATTGTCAGTTTTGCAGAAATGTACCCAGTTGTCAGCTGAGTACATTTCTGCAGCTAAAACGTGCGTTACACGGACTGGTTTGGGCTTCCTGGATCACTCAAATACCTCATTTGCATATCTTTGAGCTGCAAATGAGGTATTGAGCATTTCCACGCCCAGTCCGTGTAAGAGACGTGTTAGCTGTCTCTTACACGGAGGTTTGGGCTGTTCCTGGATCGGGAGGCTTACACTACTCTTAAACTCCGTGTAAGCCTTCGTGAATCCGGCCAATTGTCAAAGCTGTGTTTCTCCAGTAATAACATATGGCTCTGGTTGGACTGTAAATAAGGCTTTGTACTGGAAAACTGTTGCTTGTGGACTGTGGTGTTGGAGAAAACTTTTGAGAATTCCATGAACTGCAAGAATATGAAATCATGTAAATATTCAGGAAATAAACCAAAAATGTTCACAGGAATGAAGCTGCTGTTAAAAAGTGATAATTAGTAGGGCATATAAAATAGTGTATGATAACTATAAGAATCAATCAGTGGAGGTTAGAAACAATTTGGAAAAGACTGGAAAAACAATTTACAAGGAACAATGGGAAAATATGTGTATGGCTCCCAAGTATGCAACAAAGTCCAGAAGGTTTTGGAATTTTGCTTAGAAGTGTTTGAGTAATTATTTTTATACCCCAAGCAGACTTCGAAGAATTATGCCTCAGGTAGATAGCAAATGCTGGAAGTGTGATGAGGAAGAAAGATGTAACTGGGAACATATGTATGGGAGTGCATGAGTTGGCCAATTTTAAAAATTCCATACAGAGTACTCTTGTCAAAAATATTCGTTGAGCAAATGGCTGTAACTAAAGAAATGATTCATCTGAGCTGGGACACTGGATCTGAATTCCCTAGACATAGTAAGGCCTTGTTTAATTCTGCTGGCTGCCAAAAAAAAGCAATTACTAAAACATGGAAATCAAAGTATAAACCAAATGTATATGAAGTATTGGATATTGTAAAATAAATAAAAAAGAGATATTTAGAAAAGGGTAGGAGCAAATGATTTAGAAATGGAAATTGTGGGAACAATATGTGCAGAATAATGTTCAAGGGAAGGCAGGAACTGAGCAATTTATGTAGTGTTGGTCTGATGATTGTTATAAAGAAAACATATGCGATCTATAATGTATGTAAATGGGAAAAGTATTAATGTGGTTTGTTTTCTTTTCTATTAATCTTCACTGGGAGGTAAGAGAGCTAATGCATAATGTGAAGACAAGATTCACTAGAGAAGACACTAATGCTGGGAAGGAACAGATGCAAAAGAAGAAAGGGGTGACAGGGGCTAAGACAGACAGCATTACTGAAACAATGAATACATGTGAATATATATTTGCAAAAACTTATAAGCATTTTTTGACAGACAGGTCTCATGCCAAAATCCATGAGGATATGAAGTGTTGAACTTGACTGTACAACTAAACAGCAACACCACCAAAAAATACACCCCTTGTACACAATTCATCCACAATCCATTATTTTGGAAAGTATTATAACCTAATTTGTTAGGTTCATTGTGACGTATATAAGGTCAAAGCCATGTTTCATTTAAGGCGACTATATGTTTGACAAGTGCTGTGGCAATTTAAATGAGTAGTATTCAGTGGAGTTCTTTTCCTCAGTAGGTTTGTATTGCACAATTACATTTTAAAGTTTTTTGATATAGAGAGTAGGTTGCTATACATATTATGGTTCCCTCTTTTGAGCTGGGACACAGAATCTGAATTGCCTAGATGTAGTAAGGCCTTGTTAAGTTTAATTCTGTGGCTACCAACAAAGTAATTACTAGAAAATGGAAATCACCGCTTATGAGTCCTTACATTACTTTAAAAATAAACTGTGGTTCAGCTAAAAACAATGAATTCTAAAACTCACTGATGTTATGTGATCCTATCTCGCCTACATTCTGTACTGATGGGTTCGGAGCTGATCCTCGGCTCCGACTCGGCACGCTATGCTATAGAGCGAAGCCTCTTATTGGCTGAGCTATTCTATATCCCAGGATGCACCACCACTACTTCCCCAGATCTCGTTTGCCGCTTACAAGCTAGGACGTGGTCTCGAACTTGGCTGAGCTAAGTGCTTTTTTTCTGTCAGGAAATTCTTTAATCTTTACCCAAAAGCTGTTTTAACAGCTATCGTTGTGTATAAGTGTGTTTTTGTGAATTTTTTGTGGTAATTTTGTGTGACTGAACAGGGAAAGGTTTCCGTTTAAGTTAGAGGGGCCTTCCCCTAGTTCTTTAGTGAGTCTTCTTGTATTTTGGAGAGGTCAAGTACCTGTTTGAGTTAGAGGGTTCTTGGCCCTCCTCTTTGGTGTATTGTAGTTGTATTTGTTATTTGTTTAAGTTTCTTGGGCTTTCATCTCTCGTTAAAAAAAAAAAGAGAGAAAAGGTTTTTTATTGTGGTGAAAATCTTTTACTGAGTGACATACATTGTGTTTTTCTCTGATATAGTGAGTAGTCTACAGGCATTATGTCTAAGGAGCATAGACCCTCAGGATTTAAGAAATGCACGAGATGCAACTATAAAATGTCCATCACCGATGATCACTCTTTATGCGTGTACTGTTTAGGCGCCAAACACCTTCAGGAGTCTTGCAGCGTGTGTCACGCTTTTTCCTCTAGGGTCCTCCAAGAGAGGAAGAATAAATTGATCTTAAAAGGGCTTATCAAACCCTCCTTCGAGGAGGCCTTATCTTCCTCTTCCTCTCCAGCTAAGAAAAAGAAATCGTCGGCTCCGACCAGCCCATCGGAACCGACCACTAAGAAATTCAGGCAGGCTTCTCCATCGGCTTTACGGACTTCGGAGCCGAGGGCGGAACGGTCTGCCTCGATGCCTCCAGTCTCGACTCTTCTGGTTTCGGAGCCGATGGCTGGGGCTTCGAGAGGTGGGTCACCTTCATCGGCTCCACTGATTTTGGAGCCGATGAGGGTTGCCGGCTCAGACTCTTCCCCTTCGGCGCCGAAGCCCTCCTCGGCACTGAGGGAAATTGCTATGGAATCTCCCTCGGCACCGATACTGGTTGAGTCTATTCGGAGCTGGTCCCCCAGTCCTTCGGAGCCGATGGAGAAGTCAGTTCGGACCCAGTCGGTCTCCTCCCGATCTTCCAAGATGTCGGATTCGGACATCGACAGGGTGCTCCTAAGACTGTTCCAGTCTCCTGTATTCCAGAAATTAGTTTCGGCTCCAGCCCATTCGGCTTCGGAGCCGATGGCCCAACCTGTAGTTCTGGTTCCTCCTCCAACAGCCTCGGCACCGTTGGAGCCGGTGCTGGTGGAGCCGATGGAGGTTTTCGGGTCGGCTCCGACCCTTACTCCAACCCCGGCTCTCGAGTCGGAGTTCGGTACACGGACCTCCTCGGTCGGCCCCGGGGGGGACGCTTCGGGACCGATGTTTTCGGTTCCGAGCCTTCCTCTCAGTGCGTCGGCTGCGGGGGTACCGTCTACTGTTGAGGCCATGGGGTTTGGACCTTCCCAGGACTCTGGCGGTCCGGCCTTCAGGGCCATAAGGAGTGCTTTGGCCAAATCTTCTTTGGCTACCTCCACGGTCTCACCGGCACCTTCCCTACACATGGAGACTGGGTCTTTGGTAGTCCCCCGTCGCTAGGCAGCGGAGCCCCGGGGCCTGAGGTCACCCCCAGTGGGGTTTCCCCCCCTCCTGGAGGTCCCTCTGAAGCTTCTTCGGAGGAACCCCCAAGGAAAAGACTGTGCAAGAGGAAGCACGTCGACTCCCCCGATGAGTCTCTCACGTCGGACACCGATCTTGATGATGCGGAGGGGTCCCCTAAGTCGTCCTCAGATGATGTCTCCTTTGCAGACATCTTGGAAGCCCTCAAACAACGAGGCGGCTGGCATTCCAAACCTCCTTCCGCTGACGAGTTGGTGTTCCTCAAGGCCTTCGGGGCTCAGCCCTCCGCCTCCTGGGTGTCTCCGCCCTTCGACGAGCTCCTAGATTTGATCTGTCAAAGGGCGTGGGAGCATCCAGACTCTGTGGAACCGGTGCCTGCTCGCCCAAATAAATTCTTATCAGCACCCCCAGAGAAGGAGTTTCTGACCAAAGGTGTGGCTGTAGATGCCCTGGTGGTGGCATCTGCTACCCAACAAGATGTAGCAGAGGCTTCAACGTCTGTCCATCCTCCTAATAAGGAGTCTAGGAGCATGGACCGGTACGGGAAGCGCACCCTCAGTTCAGCGGCTTTTACTTTGAGGTCCCTGAACTATTTGACGCACTTCACTAGATTTCAGAGGGATCTGATCAAGGAGCTTTCAGATACCCTCTTGGGTAACCTACCTGAGCAGCTGGCCCAGACGGTTGGCTCTCAGTTGGCTACTCTGTCATCAATATCAAACTCGTCCATGAGGCTCATTTCGTATGCAGCCGAGGGGCAGTAGAGCGGGCAGTACGGTGTTGCTCACGGAGGCAAGCCTGGCTCCGCCTGTGTCATTTTGCGGAAGCCTTTAAGTCTTCCTTTGCCGACGCTCCCTTTGATGGGTCCTCTTTGTTTGGACCCAAGGTAAAGGACACATTGACCCGCTGTGAGCAAGAAGGTAAGACTTTGACTGCCGTAGGGGCACGGTTTTCCACTCCCTTTCAGCCTTACCCCAAGGCTAAAAGAGGAGGGAAAATGTGGTTCCGTAAATCACAGAAGTCTTATCCCTCACAGCAGGACGATCCCCCTTCTAGAGGCAGAGGAGGGGGAAATTTTTCTGGAAGAAGCCGTCCCAGAGGCAGCAGAGGCCCCCGCAACACTGGAGACCGCTAGTCCTTTCGTGGCTCTTCAGCCTTCCACAATCCCTGAAGGATTGCCCGACTGTGCAGCTCCGGAGCCAGTCGGGGTCGTTTTTCGAGGCACCTAAAAGCCTGGGAGGGTATCACTCAGGACCGATGGGTGCTTCGAATCATCGACGGAGGTTACGCCATCCCCTTTTCACACCCCCCCTCCGCCGTCCAGGAAAATCCCGGACCCGCCACCCAGTCAACGGGAAATCGCAGCCTTCGAAATCTCAAAGCTGCTTCAAAAAGGAGTCATCCAACCGGTCCCCGCAGACCAGATCGGATTAGGGACTTACTCAAGATTCTTTTTGGTGCCAAAAAAGACCGGGGACTTGAGGCCCATTTTGGATCTCAGCAACCTAAATCATTCAGTCAAGAAGTCCAAGTTCCGAACGGTCACCTTACAATCCATTCTCCCACTGCTGGAGAAAGGTGTTTGGATGTTCATAGGTTCATAGGTTCATAGGTTCGTACTAGGCTATCTGCCCAAGGGCATTTATAAGCCTAGCCCATAGTTATTTGGCTTTCGCCACCCCTTTAGTTTGAATAAAACTATGCCTATTATTTTGCTGTGTCTCTGTCAAGCAGTGACACTGAAGTAATCCCTGGGGTATATCTGCGATCCCCCATCCATTGTTCAAGATTCCTCTTGAACAAGGCCAGCGAGGTGCTCTGCCTCACATGTACCGGGATTTTGTTCCACAGCATAGGGAGTCTCTGGGTGATGAATCTGTCTCTCCAGCACGTTCTATTAATAACCATGTCAAGGTTTAAGTTCTCCATAGATCTCAAGGACGCCTATTATCACATCCTGATAGAACAGGCGTCCAGGAGACATTTGCGCTTCAGCCTAGGAGACGGTCATTTTCAGTTCTGCGCACTGCCCTTTGGTCTCACCACAGCCCCCAGGGTGTTCACCAAATGTTTGGCAGTCGTGACTGCTCACCTGAGGAGTCTAGGATTCCAGGTGTTTCCGTATCTGGATGACTGGCTCCTGACTGCCACCTCCAGGCATCTACTATTGCAGAACCTAGCAGCCATCATATCACTAGGCACTTCCCTTGGAATCACCTTCAATTGGCCAAAGTCTGTGTTGCTACCATCTCAGCGCATAAGGTTCATCGGAGTAGAGATAGACTCAAACCAAATGCGGCTCTATCTTCCTACAGAAAGGATACAGACTATACAGGCTCAAGTCCGAGCCTTACTTCTCAAATCCAAAGCCCCAGCCAGGATGGTCCTGCAGCTATTAGGCTCCATGTCGGCCACTGTTCTCCTAGTCCCCTTAGCAAGATTGCATATGAGAATTCTCCAGTGGCTCCTATCGACCCAGTGGTCTTTTCAGGATCTCCCTCTCGGTCATCTCATACGGATCACGGAAACCTGCAAACAGGACCTCCGCTGTGGCTGGTGTCCTCCAATCTGGATCAGGGACGACCCTTTGTTTCACCTCCTCTTACGGCCACATTGACAACGGACGCCTCCCAGACGGGGTGGGGGGGCATTACCTGGGCAGGTCAGTCCAAGGCAATTGGCATCCCGACGAGAGTCTCCTTCACATCAACATTCTAGAAATGAGGGCGGTGCTTCTATCTCTACAAGCCCTCCACGATTACCTCCCTCAGGGCGTAATCGCCATTCAGTCCGACAACATGTCAGTAGTCTGGTATCTGAACAAACAGGGAGGGACCAGATCCTACCCCCTTTGCAGAGAGGCCATGAGAGTTTGGGAATGGGCAGTGGCGACCAGACGTTTTCTGGTAGCGAATCATATCCCTGGGAAATCCAATGTGATAGCCGACAGACTAAGCAGAACTATTCTCTCTCCTCACAAATGGTCTCTGAACGATGCAGTGGCAACTCAGATCTTCAGCAGATGGGGGAACTCCTTTTTGCGACCTTTTCGCAACCTCGCTGAATGCGAAGTGCAGAAAATTCTTCTCTCTCACTCCAGCTCCGGGGGAGATTCCCAGGGACGCCCTAGCCCATCCTTGGCCCACCGGCTTGCTTTACGCCTTCCCTCCGGTTTCCCTCCTTCCCAGAGTGATCCAAAAGGCGACTCACTCAGGGAGCAAAATGATTCTAGTTGCCCCTTACTGGCCTCGTCAGGTATGGTTTCCCTATCTTCGGAAGTATGCTCTGGACAGTCCATGGTTCCTGGATCAGATCCCGGACCTATTAATTCATCAGTCGGGACAACTCCATCAGTCCCTTCACTCTTTGAAGTTAACAGCTTGGCTCCTCCTCTTCCGACTATAGTCAGAAATCATACCTTAGACCCGGAAGTCTTACGTATATTATCCTCGGCCCACAAGTCTGCCACTAGGAAATTGTACTAGCAAATGGAAGAGATTTGCTATTTGGACTCAACTCCGGGGTCTAGATCCCATCACTGTCCCGGTGTCAGAAGTTCTGAAATTTCTAAATTCCCTATTCAATCAAGGTTCTTCAGTCTCTACCATCAAGGTCCAATTGGCAGCTATTTCCAATTTTCATGAATCTATAAACCCACCTTTGATGAGCAACAGATTGTGTAAAACCTTCATAAAAGGTGCTGCGCTTTTACGACCTCTGATTTCTCATCCTGCTCCTCCGTGGGATCTCGATGTGGTATTACGTGCCTTAACCTCCTCCCCCTTCGAACCGGCAGCAACATGTGATTTGAAATTTCTTTCTTGGAAAACTGCCTTTCTGGTAGCAATTACTTCAGCCAGAAGGGTTTCAGAGCTTCAAGCTCTATCTGTCAAACCACCGTACCTGGTTTTTCACAAAGATAGAGTATCCCTCGGGCCTAACCCATCCTTTGTCCCTAAAGTTTGTTCCAGTTTTTGCCTACAACAGACATTAGAACTGCCAGTTTTCTTCCCAAAGTACTCAAACAAAGCAGAATACATCTTCCACACATTGGATGTTCACAGACAATTGCGATTTTATTTAGATAGGACCCAACAAACACGGAAAACAGATCAATTGTTTGTGTCCTTCTCGGACAATAAATTGGGCAAAGCCGTCACAAAGGTCACTATTGCCAAGTGGATCAGGGACTGTATTAGTCAGGCTTATTCCTCTTCTAATAAAGAGCTTACAACCTCTGTCAAAGCTCACTCTACAAGAGCTATGGCTACTTCAGTAGCATTCCATTCTAAGCTTGCCATTAGAGACATTTGTGCTGCAGCTACGTGGTCTTCTCCGCACACCTTCATTTCCCACTACAAATTGGATGTGGCATCTCGGGGGCGAGCTTCATTTGGTTCCACAGTTCTCAGGAGTGTTTTCCAGTAAGCCACCCAGGAATCAGGTGCTAGGGACGCTGTCCCATCAGTACAGAATGTAGGCGAGATAGGATCACATAACATCTTTTAGTTATGTACTTACAATAACTTTAGATGTTTGGGATCCATCTCGCCTAAATTCCTAATAACCCACCCTCCTTCCCCCTGCCTTGGAGATCAGAAGAAACCGGACGGTCCGAGTACCATTGTTTCATCTTGAAACATCTGGTAATGTTATATAAATAGTTATGTGTGTGTGCATGAGTGCGGACAAACAAGATCTGGGGAAGTAGTGGTGGTGCATCCTGGGATATAGAATAGCTCAGCCAATAAGAGGCTTCGCTCTATAGCATAGCGGTTCTACCTGACATAGTCGAAACCACACAACACCGACAACCACATCACCGACACCACATATTCGACAGTCCATAAACACGAAACCACATAACCGACGGTACACAAACACGAAACCCCATACACTGCACACACCACAATAACAATTAAAACAAAACACATCCCATTCCACAAACCACACACACAACACAAGCACACCAAAACTAACCCTAAGGTCCGTCACTATCGCACTTACTTACCTACCCGGCCTCCCTACTCACTCACTAACCCCTTCTCCCGCTAGCCCCTA
This sequence comes from Protopterus annectens, assembly GCF_019279795.1. Lineage (NCBI taxonomy): Eukaryota > Metazoa > Chordata > Ceratodontiformes > Protopteridae > Protopterus > Protopterus annectens. The sequence continues at coordinate 673,507,050 of NC_056745.1, forward strand.
CCTTCTCCTCACACTTAACCTAACCTGCTAAATCCCCACCCTAACTAACCCTAACTCACTTAACCCACCCCTATCCTTCTGCATTGTCGATGTTCTGCCACTCGCGATTTGGTCTTCTTCACTTCGATCTTCTGTCGGTCTTCTGCGCTGTCGACGAAGTCAGGTAGAACCAGCATAGCGTGCCGAGTCGGAGCCGAGGATCGGCTCCGAACCCATCAGTAGAGAATGTAGGCGAGGTGGATCCTAAACATCTAAAGTTATGGTAAGTACATAACTAAAAGTTTTAAACATTTCACGTGGAGCTTCACCCTTAATTACCTCCTTGTACATGGGAACTGTGACATCCACACCCCTGCTTCTTCCATATACTAACTCTAGGATAACTGTACCTATAACAGTGGGAATATTCCTGGTAGTACAGTCTCAACATTGTTTATGATAGATACATTTGAACTTACAGTTTCACTGTTGTGGGGATGACAGCTATGGTCATCAGTATTTTTACAAGTGGCAATGCCATCACATTATGTGAGTAGCTTTGGAAGAAAAATATGCTTATTTTGTTACTATGCTGTTGTACTAAGGCTGGTTTCTTTTTTGAATGGAAGTTTTGGGTAGAGGATTTTGTAGTACAAGAAAACATGAATTTCAGGGAAGATGAGACTACTTTTGCGTTTGACAGCATGTATACAGGCAAGTAGAACTGAGAATACTACATCTGTAAGTGGAATGGGATGCTAGTTTATGTTGTTTATATGTGTGGAGATTTGAGTGATGAACAGGTAGGTGTATTTACACATCTGTGGAAAGGAATGTATTAAAATTAGTAGGCCTGTTCTCAAAATTAACTTGGATTGTTTTAAGTCTTTGTCATGGTTGATATATATTTGTCGGTCAATTAAAGGGAATTGTTGAATTCGGACATTAATCACCTTCTATTAAATGAAGTCCTCTGAGCTGCTGCCTGTGAGAGTAATAATAATGGATGTCAAATGATGTTTATCCTCCAGCATAATCACTTTTTTTCTATTAACAGCATGGTATTCTGTGACTCTTCCATCACCCAGTTCTCTTCCCCTCTTCTACCCGTCTGCTTTTGGTGTTTCCCAAGAATCCATACATGGTCCTCTACTGTTTATCATTTTCACAAGTAAACTCCACTTGGCTTCCAGTCATGCAAACATAGTCCAATATCCAGATGACTCCTCACTTATATGCTGTGCACGCTCTTTCCCTGAACTTCTTCAAACTACTCAAAAAGCCTTCCTTGACACTGAAAATTTCCTGTCTCACTGCCAACTTATCTTGAACCCCAATAAAACTAAACTCATGCTTTTCACTGACATAAAATATCACTTTCTACATGCTACCTTCATCATCCACTCCACCAACAACACTAAAATTGAACGTGTCGAACACACCAAACTCCTCGGTGTTACTACCAATAATCTCAGATTTGATAAACACATAGCTACTATCAAAAAGGTACACATTAAACTATGGTCACTCTATAGGGTCAAACCCTTCCTCACTAATGCCACCAGAAAATCCATAGCCAGCACACATTTGCTTTCCTCTGCTATATGCCTCATCTGTACTCACTAATCTTAGGAAAACAGACCTAAATAAGATGGAATCTTGCTATAACAAAGTAGCAAAATTTGCCACTGGCCTCCCCTACAGATCACACCATTGTAATCTAAAATGGCTGGAACTTCCAAACCTACTAACATTCAGCCAACTAAACTTTGCACATAATGTCTTTCTCTACGCTATCAACTGCAGAGCCCTAAAAGACCTGATTCACCCCTATAACACCAAGAGATCCCTAAGAACACATATCAAACAAGATATCCAAAATCTGGAATTCCATACTCGAAACAGTCATCAGTACTAACAATGCATTAAAGTTTAAAACACTTCTGAAAGAACACCTTACAAATAAATGGTTATGCTCTTGCACCAACCCTGAATGAGCAATCCCTTGTCTACTACCCCTTTTTCTTCACACTGTTTCTCAAATATTCTCTCTAATTCCTTCTCCAAAATTCCCCCCTCTTTTTCTCCCCTCATTGAAACCTACCTTACCCTCCTCTCCCATCCTCTCCACTTTCAAACTAACCCTTTTTACTTCATTTGTTCTTTAGTATTTATCAGTCTATAACCAATCTGCTCTGACAATTTCTCTAGGCTCTCTATTTCCCAACAATGCTTCCACAGTTTTACTTTCACTCACTTTTTTCTGTTTGCTACTTCTGACCTATTAATTTCACTCCTCTGCTGTACCTCTCCAAGCTCACATGTCACCCAGTTTGTAACATTATTACAATCTTTCTTTTCCATCAGCACAGTTTCCATGTGACATCTACTGTCAGTGCTACTACAGCTATTAACTAACAATGTTAAGTTGTCTATCTCGCCTTCATTCTTGCTGGATGGGTTCGGAGCCGACCTCGGCTCCGACTCGGCCACTCTAAAAGCTCGAGAGTTGGTTCCACCGGCTCGAGGCTCCCCTTATATCCCACAATGCTAGGCGTGAGTTACCTCAGATCTCGTTTGCCGCTACAGCGATCGAGGTGTTGGTTTTTCTACCGGCTTGTTGGTAAGTGTATTTCTGTAAAATTTAGAATACTTAAACCCCTATATTTTTAAGTTTAACTACTTTTCCCTTAGTTTAGTGGATTTCTACCCCTGTTTTTCGGAAAATCCCGTTTTTTTCCCACAAGAACTTTAAAGTTCTCTCTCGGGCCTTCTGGCCTTTCCCCATTCCCTAGTGGTGTGTGTGTTGCTCTTAATTAAAACTTTTAGTTAATTGTTTTATTTTTGAGTTTTAAAATAAGATTAGTGTAATCAGTGTGGTTACACTTTCTTGTCTAGGATGTCTAAAGACACAAAGGTCTCAGGCTTCAAGAAGTGTGATGCGTGCTGTCAGAAAATGTCTCTGACAGACGGTCACACTTCTTGTGTCTACTGCCTGGGGCCTTTGCACCTGCAGGACTCCTGTGCTGTATGCCACGGCTTCAGCCCCAGGGTCCTGCAGGAAAGAAAGAACAAGTTGATCCTAAGGGGTCTACTTAAGCCTGAGGATTCCCTTTCTGTCTCTGGGAAGCCCTCCAAGGCTTCTAGGTCCTCGGCTCCAGCTACTGAGCCGAGACCTAAAGCTACAAAACCTATGTCTGCAAAGGCTCCGGCTGGAGCCGATGAGTCTACAGCTTCTGTGGTTCCCTCGGCTCCGGCTGGAGCCGAGGTAGTAAATTCCTTGTCGGCTCCGACCAGACCTTCGGAGCCGACATCTAGGAAGAGATCTAGGTCACCATCCCTTGGCTCCGTTCATTCGGCTCCAGCATCTCCTCTGCTGTCTGAACGGAGCCATAAATCTCACTCCTCTAGGTCATCGAGGCTGTCGGATCATGACCTTCAGAGGGTAGTGAGTCGACTTCTTAAGTCCGAGGCACTGGCCCAAATGCTTCAGAGCCCGACTCATCAGTCGATGCCTGCCCCTGTCCATCAATATGTTCCTCCTCTGACTCCGTTGAGCTCGGGCAGGCGTTCGGAACCGAGACTGTGGTAGCGTCGGAGCCGATACAGATGTCTTCGGCTCCGTCGGCTCCGATTTCTTCTTTCAAGAATCTCGGCACCGAACTTCCTCGTCGGCTCCGAGGGGTGAGTGGCATCGGACCCTTGTCTGACCCGCTCTTCCTCTCGGAGCTTGGCTGGTGAGTTCGGCTCCGACATCGGCCTCGAGCCATCACTGTCGGTGCCGAGGGAGGTTCTCAGCTTTGGGCGGGACCTCTGGCTTTGCCTGACAGGGGTGCGTGAGGTCATGCGGAGTGTGTTAGAGCCTGGCTCTACTCCACAGTCGGCTCCGTCCACCCTCCCTCACGGTGCCTCAGGTCAAGTCGACTCACTCCCTCATCCCAGACCGCAGAGAGCCAGCTCCTCAGGAACCCCTGTGGGATTTCATCCTCTTCGAGGCCTCTCCTGATTTGGCAGAAGAGCCCCCTCGGAAGAGGAAGTGTAAGAGGAAACACATTGACTCACCTGAGTCCATCACATCTGACACAGATTTAGATGATTCCGAGGGTTCCCCGTTCCCCTTCTGAAGATGTCTCTTTTGCAGACATTCTCGAAATCCTCAAACAGAGGGGAAATTGGCCAGCCCTCAACCCTTCGGAGGATGAATCTGTGTACCTTGAGGCGTTTGGCTCTCATCCTTCCACCTCCTGGGTGTCTCCCCCCTTTGACCCCCTCATGCAGGTGGTAGCTAAAAAGGCATGGACGGCTCCTGATTCAGTGGACCCCACTCCCAGGAGACCCTCAAAATTCATAACGGCACCAGCAGACAAACAGTTCTTGACAAAAGGAGTCTCTGTGGATGCTATGGTAGCTGCTGCCACTAAGAAGGAACTAGCTGATCCTTCAGTACCTGTCCATCCACCTAACAAGGAATCTAGGTCCATGGACAGGTACGGGAAGCGGATGTTCTCATCAGCGACATTTGCTATGCGTTCGCTGAACTACCTGTGCCATTTTACTCGTCTTCAAAGGGACTTGATTAAAGAAGCGAGTGACATGTTGAAGGACCCTACAGCTGCGGGTTTTCAAGATAAGATGAACACTCAGCTGGCTACCCTTAACTCCATAGCCAACTCCTCCATGCGCCTCCTTTGTTATGCGGCTGACGGAGCGAGTAGGGCCGCAGGGATGGGTGTGGCCTTACGTAGGCATGCCTGGATGCGGCTATGCAATTTTGCGGACCCCTTCAAGACGTCTTTCACTAATTCCCCGTTTGATGGATCATCTCTCTTTGGTCCTCAAGTGAAAGAAACCTTGACTAGGTGCGAGACTGATGGCAAGACTCTTTCTGCCGTCGGAGTCCGTTTTTCTACTCCTTCTAGGCCTTACCCCAAAGGCCAGAAAAGTGGGAAAATGTGGTTCCGTAAACAATCTCAAGGGACTTCGCCTGACGCACAAAGTCGTTTCCCCGCCAGAGGCAGAGGCGGGAATAACAATGGTAGACGTCGCCCTCGAGGCAGGGGGGCTCCGCAGAACCAGGGCAATCGAGAAGCCTTCTCTGATAAGCCCTTTCAGCATCCCTGAGGTGTTGCCTGACTGCCCACCTTCGGAGGCAGTCGGGGGAAGATTGTCACTGTACCCAGAAGCCTGGCTATCCCTGACTCAAGACAAATGGGTACAGTCCGTCATTTTCGAAGGCTATTCTATCCCTTTTCTTCGCATTCCGAACCAATCAAAAAAATCCCTTCCAGATGTTCCACCCGCTCAAAGGAATCTAGCGGTTTTGGAAATTTCAAAGCTGCTTGCAAAAGAGCAATTCAACCAGTTCCAGCAGACCAGCAAGGATCCGGAATCTACTCAAGGTTCTTTTTAGTTCCAAAGAAAACAGGGGACTGGAGACCAATTTTGGATCTCAGTATCTTGAACAGATCAGTCAAGAAAACAAGATTTCGGATGGTCACGCTGCAGTCCATCCTTCCCCTATTGGGAAAAGGAAACTGGATGTGCTCTATAGACCTTCAGGATGCGTACTATCACATAAAAATGAACAGGCGCTCCAGAAGATTCCTCTGCTTCAGGCTGGGAACCAGTCATTTTCAATTCAGGGCCCTGCCCTTTGGTCTCACCACTGCCCCCCGGGTGTTTACCAAATGCATGGCAGTGGTAGCTTCTCACCTGAGACGACAAGGATTCCAGGTGTTTCCATATTTGGACGACTGGCTCCTCACAGCTCCCGCCAAGCATCTCCTTCTGATGGCCAGGGATTACACCTTTCGCATTTGTCAAAAGTTAGGCATTTCAGTAAATTGCGAAAAGTCTGTTTTGTCTCCTTGTCGTACTATTACCTTCATAGGCGCAAATCTAGACACAGTAGACATGTCTGCGAGACTAACAGATCAGAGAATAACAGACATACACAAACTGGTCTCACTCCTTTTCAACAACAACAGAATCAAAGCCAGGTTAGTGCTGAAAGTGTTGGGAATTATGGCGGCCATACCTCTGCTTCCATTAGCCAGATTCCACATGCGAATCCTTCAATGGATGCTCTTTACACAATGGTCATACCAGCAACTTCCAATGTCCCACACCATTATGATCACGCAGGCGTGCAGAAATCATCTCATGTGGTGGATGTCTTCCCCTCAGCTCTTGTTGGGAAGACCCTTTGTTCCACCCCCTCCAGTTGCTACTCTGACAACGGACGCCTCCCTGATCGGGTGGGGGGGGGGGCATTATCAGGGCAGGACGGTCCAGGGCACATGGCAACCAAACGAATGCCACTTGCACATAAATGTTCTGGAGATGAGAGCAGTGCTTTTAGCGTTGCAAGCCCTTCAAGACTCTCTTCCCTTGGGAACGATTGCAATCCAGACAGACAATATGTCTGTAGTGTGGTACATCAACAAACAAGGCGGAACCAGGTCCTACCCCCTGTGTCGAGAAGCACTCAGATTGTGGCAATGGGCGATTTCTTCTCAGCGGTTTCTGATAGCAACGCACATCCCCGGGAAGTCCAATCAAATCGCGGAGAAGTTGAGCAGAGCTATCCTCATGCCTCACGAGTGGTCTCTGAAAGACTCTGTTGTGAGAGAAATTTTCCTCAAGTGGGGTCAGCCTTGCTGCGATCTTTTGCTACTCCCAAAACAGCAAGTGCAGAGATTATTTCACTCTATTCCCTTTACCAGGCCAACCCAGCAGAGACGCTCTAGTCCAAGTTTGGCCCGGGACTTCTGTATGCATTTCCTCCTTCCCACTAATCTCTCAAGTGATACAGAAAGCTATCGCTCAGAAGGCCTCATTGATCCTCATTGCTCCTTACTGGCCTCGACAGGTGTGGTTCCCTTTCTACATCAATTTCTATTGGGCGACCTTGGCATCTGGACCTAGTTCCAGATCTTTTGATCCATCAGTCGGGTAAGTTACATCGCTCTCCCTCTCTGAACCTCACTGCTTGGTTCCTCCAGTTCCAACCTTAGCCAGGCTTCCTCAATTATCTCACTCCGTTCGAGATATTTTGATAGCTTCCCATAAATCTTCCACTCGGAAGATTTATTTGAGTAAGTGGGAACGCTTCACATATTGGGCTCAAGGAAGGGACATAGATCCTTTCACTGCTTCCATCCAAATAGTCCTTGATTTTCTAGCTGAACTCTTCCATGCAGGTTCATCTCCTCTACTCTTAAAGTTCAATTGGCAGCTATTTCTAACTTTCATGTGGGTATTTCTGAGTCTGCCTTAATGTCCCACAAGCTTTGAAGCCTTTTTGAAAGGAGTTTTTCTTCTCAGACCTCCTATAAGAAATCCTCCTTCTCCTTGGGACCTAAATTTAGTTCTTACTTCTTTGATTCTTCCCCCTTTCGAACCTGCAGCTTCCTGTTCTTTAAAATTGCTATCATGGAAGACTCTCTTTCTGGTAGCTATTACTTCAGCTAGAAGAGTTTCAGAACTTCAAGCACTCAGCTGTCGACCTCCTTATTTATTGTTTCATAAGGACAGGGTATCCTTACGAACGAACCCGTCCTTTTTGCCTAAGGTAGTCTCGACGTCAAATCTAAATCAAAGCATTGACCTCCCTGTCTTTTTTCCAGAATATTCCAATAGGTCTGAACAAAAATTACACTGGCTAGATGTTCATCGTCAGTTGAGGTACTATTTGGATAGAACAAAACAATTCAGAAAATCTGACCAGCTGTTTGTCTCCTATGCAGAAGGCAGAAAGGGACTTTCAGTTTCAAAGGTATCATTATCTAGATGGCTAACATCTCTGATTTCCCTTGTTTATGAAATTAGACACCAAAAGCTGCCTAACAAACCTAAGGCCCATTCCACCAGAGCTTTGGCTACTTCCATAGCCTTCCAAGACAGACTGCCTATTGACACCATTTGTGCAGCGGCTACTTGGGCTACTCCTCACACTTTCATTTCTCATTATAAGTTGGATTTAGCTTCTAGGCATAGAGCTAACTTTGGTTCCACTGTTCTCAGGAGTCTGTTCCGTTAGGCCACCGGGACAAGGTGCTAGGGCCGGTCCCATCCAGCAAGAATGAAGGCGAGATAGAGAACTTAACATATAGAACTTATGTTCTTAGCATAACGTTCCATGTTAGTTGTCTTCTCGCCTTCTTCTTGCCCCCACCCTCCTGCCCCTGGCCTGGACAGACCTAGAGGAGTTGTGATTGTGACCTCTCTTTCTACCACCTCTTTTATTAGGCATATGCTGTTGTGCATATTTCCTGGATGAGGATATAGGTCACCCTTCTTTCTCCCTGGTTAGAGGTGGACTTTGTTTATAGTTATTCTCATACTATTATAAGCTGGGGTTAGCTTACAAACGAGATCTGAGGTAACTCACGCCTAGCATTGTGGGATATAAGGGGAGCCTCGAGCCGGTGGAACCAACTCTCGAGCTTTTAGAGTGGCCGAGTCGGAGCCGAGGTCGGCTCCGAACCCATCCAGCAAGAAGAAGGCGAGAAGAAGACAACTAACATGGAACGTTATGGTAAGAACATAACTTCTATTTTACCTTTATTCACCACTTGCTAGACCATAATTGGCTGGCTTATGTTTTTTCTCTCCAAATCTAGTCCTGAACTATTTTACCTACATATCTGAAAATCTTATCTATAGTTATTCAAGATATTAACTCTAGCAATTATTTGCTGTTTTGATACGTTTCAAATGCAATTAAATACCTGTTGTATTTTTTTGCTGCTACCTTTTGATGTTATGTGATCCTATCTCGCCTACATTCTGAATGATGGGTTCGGAGCCGATCCCTCGGCTCCGACTCGGCACGCTTATGCCAAAGAGCGAAGTCTCTTATTGGCTGAGCTTACTATATCCCAGGATGCACCACTACCAGTCCCCCAGATCTCGTTTGCCGCTTCCCTGCGAAGACGTGGTCTCGAGCTGGCTGGGCTAAGTAGTTTATTAAACTAACTTTTCTGTCAGTTTTTTGCTGTTTTTGCTCACAAAAGCTGTTTTAACGGCTATCGCTAACTTTGTGTACGATTTGGATTTGAATTGTGTGTGATTGGGTTCAGTTTGTTTTCGGCCCCCCCTCCATCCAGGGCCTTCCCGGACTGTTAACCTTTATACTTACAGGGTCTCTAGTAATTATACAAATTGGTTAGAGTTACCTGTTCTTTTACAGGAAGAGTTGGCATTAATTATTACTGTAAGCTTTAATTTATCAGCAGTAAAAATTTAGTGTACTTTCCTGTCAGAGTGACTAGATTTGTGTATCAACATGTCTCAAACCCTAGGCCTTCGGGCTTTAAAAATGTTAAATGTGGGTTTAAAATGTCTATCACAGACGATCATTCGCTCTGTGTATATTGTCTCGGGGCAAAGCACTTGCAGGAGTCATGCAGTGTATGTCACGCTTTTTCCTCAAGGGTCCTCCAGGAGAGGAAAAATAAATTGATTTTAAAGGGTTAGTTAAACCCTCCTTTGAAGAAGCCTTGGCATCCTCTCCTGCTCCAACCAAAAGAAAGGGCTTGGTTCCGACCAGTCCGTCGGACCCGACTGCCAAGAAACTTAGGCAGGCCTCTCCTTGGCTCCAAAGACTTGGAGCCGAGGTTGAACGGTCTGCCTCGATGCCACCAGTATCGACTCCTCTGTCTTGAGCCGTTGGCTGGGTCATCGAGAGGCGGGTCACCTTCGTCGGCTCCACTGCTCTCGGACCCGACTAGGGTCGCCCGCTCCGACACTTCCTCCACGGCGCGAAGTCTACCTCGGCACCGATGGAATCTGCTGTGAGTATTCCCTCGGCGCCGATACTCATCGAGTCGCCTCGGGCGGTCCCCTAGCCCTTTGGGGCCGATGGAGAGGCCTTCTCGAACCCGTTCTGTTTCCTCTCGGTCTTCGAGGATGTCGGATTCTGATATCGACAGGGTGCTCCAAAGACTGTTCCAGTCCCCAGTCTTCCAAAAATTTGTTTCGGTTCCGACCCAGCTGGTTTGAGCCGATGACCGTGGCCCACCCGTTGCCATTCCTCCTCCGACCGCTTTGGCTCCGTCGGAGCAGGTGCTGTTGGAGCCGGTGGAGATTCTAGGGTCGGCTCCGACCCTTACTCCAACCCGGGCCTTCGGGTCCGAGTTTAGTACGCGGACTTCTTCGGCTGGACCGGGGTGATGTTTGGGACCTATGCTTTCGGTTCCGAGCCTCCCCTCGGTGCTTCGGCTGCGGGACTCCCGTCGGCTATCACGGCTCGAGTCCGGACACTCCGAGGATTCTGGGGATCCGGCCTTTAGGGCCATGAGGAGTGCCTTGGCCAAGTCCTCTTTGGCCATCTCTCCGGTTTTACCAGCACCTTCCTGGGCGTGGAGACTGGGTCTTTGGCAGTTCCCCTGTCCGTAGCCAGCGGAGCCCGAGGCCTGAGGTTACCCCAGTGGGGTTCCCCTCCTCCTGAGGGTTCTTGAGTTATCTTCAGAGGAACCCCAAGGAAGAGATCGTGCAAGAGGAAGCACGTGGACTCCCCCGAGTCTATTACATCGGACACTGATATGGATGATGCGGAGGGGTCCCCGAAGTCGTCCTCGGATGATGTCTCATTTGCAGACATCTTAGAGATCCTCAAACAACGAGGCGGCTGGATATCCAAACCCCCCTCTGCTGACGAATCAGTGCTCCTCAAGGCCTTTGGGGCTCAGCCCTCCGCCTCCTGGGTGTCTCCGCCCTTCGAGCTTCTGGATTTAGTTTGTCGAAGGGCGTGGGAACATCCAGATACCGTGGAACCAGTCCCTTCTCGTCCAAATAAATTCTTATCTGCTCCCCCCGAGAAGGAGTTCCTTACTAAAGGCGTGGCTGTAGATGCCATGGTGGTGGCATCTGCTACACAACAGGACGTGGCAGAGGCTTCAACGTCTATCCATCCTCCTAATAAGGAGTCTAGGAGTATGGATAGGTACGGGAAGCGCACCCTGACTTCAGCGGCCTTTACCTTAAGGTCTCTGAACTATTTGGCACATTTTACAAGGCTTCAGAGGGATCTGGTCAAGGAGTTGTCAGATTCCCTCTCGGTAACCTACCTGAGCAGCTAGCCCAGTCGGTTAGCTCTCAGTTGGCTATCCTTACGTCAATTTCTAACTCGTCCATGAGGCTCATTTCCTATGCGGCCGAAGGGAGAGCGGCAGGCACAGGCGTGGCTCTCGTAGACAAGCCTGGCTCCGCTTGTGTCAGTTTGCGGAGGCCTTCAAGTCTTCCTTCGCCGATGCTCCTTTGATGGGTCCTCATTGTTTGGACCCAAGGTGAAAGACACCCTTACCGCTGTGAGCAAGAGGGAAAACGTTATCTGCCGTGGGGCCCGTTATTCCACTCCCTTTCGGCCTTACCCCAAGGCCAAAGGAGGGGAAAATGTGGTTCGAAAATCTCGCAAGTTTTCTCCCAACAGCAGGAAGATTCCCGTCCAGAGGCAGAGGGCGGGAAATTTTTCAGGGAGACGCCGTCCCAGAGGCGGCAGAGGGCCCCGCAATTCTGGAGACCGCGAGTCCTTTCGTGGCTCTTCAGCCTCCCACACGACATGAGGGATTGCCCGGCTGTGCTGCTCCGGAGCCAGTCGGGTGTCGTTGCCAAGCACCTAGAAGCCTGGGAGTCAATCACTCAGGACAGATGGGTGCTTCGGATCATTGCCGGAGGTTACACCATCCCATTCAAAGACTCACCCCCTCCGTCCAAGAGAATCCCGGGCCCACCACCCAGTCAAAGGGAAATAGCAGCCGCAGAAGCTTTAAAGCTGCTAGAAAAAGGAGTCATCCAACCGGTCCCCACAGACCAGATCGGATCAGGAAATTACTCCAGGTTCTTTTTAGTGCCAAAAAAGACAGGGGACCTGAGACCAATATTGGATCTCAGCAGACTGAACCAATCCGTAACGAAATCCAGATTCCGAATGGTCACGTTACAATCCATTCTCCCGTTGTTGGAGAAGGATGTTTGGATGTGCTCCATAGACCTCAAGGACGCCTATTATCACATTCCGATACATCAGGCGTCCAGAAGGTATCTGCGCTTCAGCCTGGGAGTCAGTCATTACCAATTTTGTGCTCTGCCCTTTGGTCTCACCACAGCCCCAGGGTGTTCACCAAGTGTTTGGCAGTAGTGACGGCTCACCTGAGAAGTCTTGGATTCCAAGTGTTTCCCTATCTCGACGACTGGCTCCTGACTGCCACCACCAGGCATCTACTAATGGACAACCTCAAAGCCACCATCTCCCTGGGTGTTTCCCTAGGGATTACATTCAATTGGTCAAAGTCTGTCTTGCTGCCCTCTCAACGCATAAAATTTATAGGGGCAGAGATAGACTCAAGATTGATGCGCGTCTTTCTTCCTGCCGAAAGGATCCGAGTCTTACAGGGCCAAGTTCAAGCTCTGGTCTCGAGATCCAAAGCCCCAGCCAGGATGGTCCTACAGGTTTTAGGCTCAATGTCTGCCACGGTTCTTTTAGTTCCTCTAGCAAGATTACACATGAGGATTCTTCAGTGGCTCTTGTCAACTCAATGGTCCTTTCAGGATCTTCCCCTCAATCATCACATCATGATTACAGAAATATGCAAAAGGGACCTTCGCTGGTGGCTTCAGACATCCAACTTGGATCAGGGAAAACCCTTTGTTCTCCCCCCTCCAGTAGTTACCCTGACGACAGATGCCTCCCAGATAGGGTGGGGGGGGCATTGTCTGGGCAGGCTAGTTCAGGGCTCCTGGCTTCCGGACGAAGCTCTTCTCCACATCAACGTGTTGGAGATGAGGGCTGTTCTTCTATCCCTACAGGCCTTACACAAGTTTCTTCCTCAAGGCATCATCGCCATCCACACAGACAACATGTCGGTGGTTTGGTATCTGAACAAACAAGGAGGGACCAGATCGTATCCTCTTTGCAGAGAGGCCATGAGAGTGTGGGAATGGGCTGTAGCTACCAACCGCTTCTTGGTAGCGACCCACATCCCGGAAAATCAAATGTATTGGCGGACAAATTAAGCAGGACAATTCTCTCTCCCACGAATGGTCTCTAAGCGGCAAAGTAGCAGCTCAGGTTTTCAAGAGATGGGGGCCGTGCTGCGACCTATTTGCAACGCCACAAAACACCAAGTGCCAGAAGTTTTTCTCCTTGATTCCACATCAGGAAGTACCAGCTATGGATGCTCTAGCACAACCTTGGCCAACAGGGCTACTTTATGCCTTTCCTCCAATTCCACTCCTTCCAAAAGTTATTCAAAAAGCTTCTCAACTGGGGTCTTCAATGATTCTGATTGCCCCATACTGGCCTCGTCAGATATGGTTTCCCTACCTGAAAAAGCATGCAGTGGACGATCCGTGGACCTTGGACCTGATCCCGGATTTGCTAATCCATCAGTCGGGACATTGGCATCAGTCCCTTCAATCTCTAAAATTGACAGCTTGGCTCCTCCACTTCCAACCTTAGTTAGAAGGCACACACTAGACCCGGAAGTTGTTCACATTTTATCTTCGCCCACAAACCCACCACTAACAAATTGTACCTCAGTAAGTGGAAGAGGTTTGCTATCTGGGCTCAACTCAAGGGCTTAGACCCTATCACTGCTCCTGTCCCAGAGGTTTTGAAATTCTTAACATCCCTGTTTAATCAGGGATCTTCTGTCTCAACTATTAAAGTCCAACTAGCTGCTATCTCGAAATTCCATGAATCCACGGATCCTCCTTTGATGAGCAGCAGACTATGCAAAACATTCATTAAAGGTGCCAGTCTGTTAAGACCACCAGTTTTTCATCCTGCACCTCCGTGGGATCTTGATTTGGTGCTTCGTGCATTAACATCTTCCCCTTTTGAACCGGCTGCTACATGCGAATTAAAATATCTGTCTTGGAAAACGGCATTCTTAGTGGCTATTACCTCTGCAAGGAGAGTCTCAGAGCTTCAAGCCCTGTCTATTAAACCACCGTACTTGATTTTCCACAAGGATAGAGTATCACTTAGGCCTAATCCATCCTTTGTCCCCAAAGTCTGTTCTAGTTTCTGTCTTCAACAATCTCTAGAGCTACCAGTTTTCTTTCCAAAATTCTCTAATGAAGCAGAATATACTCTCCATAAATTGGATGTTCACAGACAATTACGCTTCTATTTAGACAGGACTCAGCAACTTCGTAAGTCAGACCAGTTGTTTGTGTCCTTCTCAGATAATAAATTGGGCCAAACCATTACAAAAGCTACAATCTCAAAATGGATCAGAGATTGCATAACTCAGGCCTATTCTTCTTCGAATAAACATCTTACATCATCTGTCAAAGCTCATTCTACCAGAGCTATGGCTACTTCTATAGCCTTTCATTCCAAGCTCGCTATTTCCGAAATTTGTGCTGCGGCTACTTGGTCCAACCCGCACACTTTCATTTCCCACTACAAATTGGATGTGGCATCTAAAGGACGAGCATCATTTGGTTCCACGGTACTCAGGAGTGTTTTCCAGTGAGCCACCCAGGATTCAGGTGCTAGGGACACTGTCCCATCATTCAGAATGTAGGCGAGATAGGATCACATAACATCTTTTAGTTATGTACTCACCATAACTTCAGATGTTTGGGATCCATCTCGCTACATTCCTGATACCCACCCTCCTTCCCCCTGCCTTGCAGATCAGAAGAGATTGAACGGTTTTGAGTTCAACTGTTTTTATCTTGTTCCATCTGACGATGTTATATAAGCAGGGTATGCGTGTGTGCATGTATGCGGACAAACTAGATCTGGGGGACTGGTAGTGGTGCATCCTGGGATATAGTAAGCTCAGCCAATAAGAGACTTCGCTCTTTGGCATAAGCGTGCCGAGTCGGAGCCGAGGGATCGGCTCCGAACCCATCATTCAGAATGTAGGCGAGATGGATCCCAAACATCTGAAGTTATGGTGAGTACATAACTAAAAGTTTTCCTTCTTTTCCTTACTTTGTATGAGTATGTCTTCAAACATTTTCTATATATTATTGTGCTCTCTTACTAGTATTTTTTTTTTAGGCTAAGGTTATGTATACCCATCCTATATTGTTTCTTTTTTAGACATTGTTATTGTTAGTCGTGTTAATTGCTGGTGCTTTTCTCCCCTGGCCACCGCTGGGTAGAGCCCAGCCATCTGTCCTTAAGTTACCCCCATATTTAAGTGAAATTAAGGCAGTATAATTAATTTCTCTCCCAATACAATGTGCTCATATATGCCTGTTATGTCTGCTGTCTTACACATGTATGTACTCCACCTGCTTTATTTTTTATGGCCTTTTAAGATTTTCAGATTTATTCAGTTCTTGTGCTCTACAACAAAACACTTCCTATTTCCCTTTAAGGATACTACTCCTTACCCCCTTGTTAGACTTACTATTCTTCCTGATTCTACTCGCATGTTCACAGAAACACCGCAACAGTCACCTCTCTCTCTCGCTTTCCCCTCTATTTCTTTCCTTTCCAGCTTCATTTAACTTTTTTTTCCTCAACCCCTCCTATTTTTTCTATGGCTTCCTGCAGTCTGCCGTCTTCCTGTTTTCCATCTTCACTGCATAAACCTCATGACATTCACATCCATTTTTTCAGTGCAAATAGCTTTCAGAGCAAGTCTGACCTCTGGGAGCATTGGACACTGAGAAGCTGTATATATTAGAATTACTGAATCCTTCTTAAATTCTATATCCATACACCCTGCTTCCATTTCAGATTCCTTCCAAGCATTCCATAACTACAAACTGGGTTTTATTTTATCAGTGAAACATTCTAGCCCCCTTTCCCAGCCGCATACCCACAAGCAGAACGGGTAGTTTATGATATACTTAACTGGTAAAAACCTCAGGCTAAATATGACTGTGTAATAGTCTTCCAGCAACATCAACATTCTTTCTGTCCTTTATACTGGGTGACTTATATAAGTTACTGCATATTGTAGGTAATTTCAACTTACACTAAAGTAAGTAAACAGAAATATAACTGGGCAAAATCCTGGCCAATATGCACTTAATCAAATGTAAATGAATAAATAGCCAAGAAAGTCCAATTGAGTAGGAGTCCATTTTCCGTGGAGGCCCAGGGAGAAAAGCTTCAAAGTATTAAACATTTTAAGAACAATAATTTTAGTTTTTAAAAATAATACAAAAAAACTACAATTTAAATAATTATACCAAATTAGACATAATATGAAATCATTGGTTAAGAATAGATACAAGTTATATGAAAATGATTTAATAGTTAGACAAATTTTAGACAGTTTACAGACACATTAAAGGTGAGTTAGAATAATACAAACATGAACTGCAAGATGAAATGACAGAAAAGTAGGCTTATGGTATATTTACAGAGAAAGCCAGGGGAGATAAATTGATAGAAGTAAGTGAGTGAGTGAGTGCAAACAGGAGAATAAGGAGATGTAATGTATGAATAGGTATTTGTTCACATGTAGGGATATAGTTTATTCTGATTTTGAGAAAGAACAACAATAGCTTTTGGGTAGGAACTCTTTCAGAATTATTTTGAAGGATGGGAGGGTATTGACCTGATGGATACAGGTAAGGAGTTCCAGGCGTTGGCAAAATGCTATGGGTACAGACAATGCCCAGCAGATTTGACAGATTTGCAGACAGAAGATTTTGGTCAATAGTTCATAATGATGGACTGGGAAATGGTTATACAGAATGTTGTTTAGTACTGGACAAACATATGGATTCTAGATAATTTTATAGATGGTAAGAAGCTGTGTATATGTTAGTTGATGGGATAGTTCTAAACAATTTAGGCTTTTTAATGATATACAGTGGTGTGGAAAGGGGTATTTGCTGCAAATTTAGCACCTTTGTTATAGCATTGTTCAAATTTTGATTTTTGTGAGGCCTGAAGGTTAGTAAGGATGGGAGCACCTTAAAGAAGTGTGGGGAGAAGATAAGTAGTGGCAAGTGTAGCTTTAGTTGCATCAGTGAGAAAGTTTTTGAGTCTATAAAGCGTCCCTAGTTTTTTATTAGTTTTTCTTGCTCAATTTTGTATATGCTGGTCAAATTTAAGAACATTGTCCACTATTATCCCTAATAGTTTGCTATGAGAAGTGATTTCAGTGATTGTATTGTCAAGAGTGAGGATTTTAAATTAACTTAACCTGCTTAGATATTTCCCCACCAAATCTCATATTCTGCCATGAGTCCATGCTAACAAACTCCAAGCACAGACTGACTGCTGCAATTTTTCAGTGTCCTTGGCCAGTGTCAAATTATGAACTGTTGTCACTAGCTTCTCTGACAAAAAATGAAGTTTCCTGACTCCTTAAGTACCTGTTATGCCTTCATCCCCAGCTCTCACTGACTCTTCTCATGTAACTATTTGACAAGCAGTCAGTACTAGAACCTGTTTAAGTGGTACTGTCTTGATATACTTTTTG
The DNA here is from genome assembly GCF_019279795.1 of Protopterus annectens. NCBI lineage: Eukaryota > Metazoa > Chordata > Ceratodontiformes > Protopteridae > Protopterus > Protopterus annectens. Next base: position 673,524,440 of record NC_056745.1, read on the forward strand.
AAACATACTGCTTCCTGTCCTGGAGAAGTTCTTCTGGCAGGACATTTAGTCATTTAGTTTACCTCTAGTATTTTCAAGACATTTAAACCCAAAGAACAGACTGCTCAAACTACAAAGGAAATGCATTGATTCAGCCTGGATTTGCTCCATCTTATTATGGGCAAAATACAAAATCCTAACCAGAGAAGCCAAATATTGAGTTCTTTAAAATGCCTAAAGTGGCCTTTTTAAAATCACAGACATTTCTTGAGAAAGATAAATGTTTAAATTGAGGGAGCAATTAGCTAGACTCCACTTAGATGTATAGAGTCACTAGGCATGCAGTCAAGGAGACAATTGAGAAGGCAAGCCCAGTTGTTCAGTTACCCTAGAACATTGGTTAAGTGACCTGCTCAGAGTCTCTCACTAAGCAAGTGGAGGCAGAAAGACTCAAACCATGGACTACAAAAACTGCTTAACAGCTCATAGCCTTAACCCACTATACTAACTTTTATTGCTCTTATTGCTTACATTTCTGTATTTTTGTTTGTGAAATGTTTTGTATTTCACCAGGGCTGAGCCTGAAATTGATCAATAGTGCACTACCCCAGTAAACAAAAATAAATAAAATAACTGCCAGTTATTATAAATGACAATCCTGCCTCCAAATCTGATGCTGCTGTCCTACCTTTAATTTCTCAGACTCTTCCCAAACTACAGACTGGAATTCTTCCCAGGTTCATGCTAGTCCCTTTTCCTTTACCCCCTCTAACTTTATTGCTTCTTCCCTTTTTCCATTTTGTCTCCAATAGGAAAAGCCTGCTAGAGAAAGTATGTAATTACCCAAAATTGGGATAGGTGATGTAACTTCCATATATAGCAAACTGGCTGAAAGATGGAACCCACAAAGTATAAGTTGTATGCTCCTCCTCAAATTATGAAAGTGACAAGTGATATCTCTCATGGCTTGGTTCTTGGACCTCATTTGTGGCCTTTACTTCTTAGATCTTCAAGCAGAAAGTCAAGACTTCTGAATACCAAAGGTTGTATTGTAGATGACTGCAAACTGGGAGTTAAGCTCCCCTCTGACACTCAAACCCTCCAAAATGAACTCTCTCTAGTAAACCTTTGGCATACTAAAACAGGCCCAAACTAAATACTAAAAAGAGTAGTGTCTTCACTTTTGTTATACAACCTCTCTCCTCCTCATATTGTATAGACAACATGCCACTACAAATGTAGTCAGGGACCTAGAAACTTGGGTTGATAATTCCTACTGTTATAACCATCATGTGACAATGACTGTAAGGAATTCCTTTTATGTAGCAAATCTTCTCACCAAAGGAATAACTAAAGAGGTAATCACTCTCTTATAATAAGCATTGATCAGGCCAGTTATCAAGTACAATGATCCATTTGGGATGCATCTCACTAAGCATATGAAACAAAAAGAAAGACCCCTAAGGTTCCTAACCAAGAAGATCACAGACATTAAAGTCCCATCTCTTTTTTTTTTCATTGGTATGGACTTTGGAAAGGGGAATCTCTGTCTTGCCTACCATGTCATTAGAGACCCAGTTGTTTGGATTTGCTGTATCACACCAGTCCAGTGGCTCCACCACTATTAGAATCAGGGACCTAAATTTTTACCAACATATAATAAACACAGTGGAAGGACAAGTTTATTACTCAGCACCTCCCATACCTCTGGAATAAACTTCCCCTAAATGTTAGCAGTGTAACTCATTAACCTCCTGATCCCAAGTTGTTACTCTTGCTGGCTCTCTCTCTCTGAATGTAAAATTCTAACTATTGAAGTACCACTGGGATCAGTGCTGCACACTATCCTGATTGGCATTTATTTTGCAGATGTCAATATCCAATATCCCAGGAGTGTGGTTGACTAAGATTGCTAATGGCTGCAAGCTGGGCACTATTATCCACTCATTCATTATTACTTAACAGCTCCAGCAAGTGCTGGAATATGTCTGTACCGAAAATATGCCTGTACCTGCTGTACTGAAAACAGTCTCAAGCTAAATGCAAAAAAAGTGCAGCTTGGTAGCATTTGGCAAATAACTGCTCCTACCTTATACTATATGAATGGTACTTCTCTTCAAACACCGTCATAAGAGAAGTGGGTACTTAATGTAGACAATTGTCTCTCATTCTGTCATCATATTTCTACTATAGTCAAGAAATGTTTCTAATTGGCCCAGTTAATTTCCAAGAGAATATCCTTGAGATCCAAAAATGTTATCCTAGCATTGTATATTTCCCTTAGCAGACCCATCATCAAATACAGTGCTGCTTTTGGTATGTACAAATCCAAGCATCTCACTCTATTGAAAAGGTTTAAAGCTTTCTAACTAAGAAAACAAAAGGCCTTAAATCCTTCAATTATATTTATAGATTAGCACAAGCTTTGTTTTACTGATGTTACATCAGCGCAGCTGGTAGCATACTGTGTCTTGCTATTTGAGCCATGAAAGAACCAATCTTATTTGTCTTGCTATTTTTTTCACAAAACCAATGGTCCTGCAAACACCCACAATTAGGATCTAAGTCTACACCAACAAAAAACAAGACTCATTGGAGGGGATAGGTTCCTGACTCGGTATATTCCCAACCTATGGAATAAGTTACCTATACAGGTCAAAGAAAATATTACTGTTACCTTTAAGGCAGGTCTTGATGATTGTATGGGTAGACACAGATTCACACCAGGGTTATCCAGAATAGCCAAGCTCAGTTTGATAGGTGAGCACCATCCATTGAACTAATTGTTTTTTGCTGCTTTGATACCAGCGGGGGTGGAAACTTGCCCTGCTTCTCTACCCTTCCCCTAATCCAACCCACCTATACTAATTTTATACACCAAAAACTCTTCCTGTTATCTGTATAACCAACCAACTCACCCATACCTTTTCCCTCTAAACTACACAATGAACCAAAGTTTGCTGTTTCAACATATTCACACTGTCCAAACTAAATAGCCCCTCCCTAACTACACAACCCAACCAAATCTCTCAGTTTCAACCATTTCACTTTATCCAGACTAGCTACCAGCCACATATCTCGATCACTCACAAGCATCCACCTCTACTAAGAGCTCAACCTGTTGACCTACATTGCATACTGCAGTTCTGCTCACACTTAGCTTTATCATCAGCTCTCTAACTCTCCCCTACACACTAGCGACTCCCACCCATTTTTGCATTCCAATACCACCATCATCTTTTCAGAATAACCATCCATCATCAAACAAATAAGTACTCTCTTTATCCCATGCACTTCCACCACACCACCAACCACTCACATAACAATATCTATTTGACTTCTCTCAAGTTATCTAAACCCCAACTAGATTCAGTAAGCCCAACAAACCATCCCTACTCAGCTGAACACTGGCCTCCAATCCATACAAATCTCATTATCAGGAACCTTGCCTGACACCTTTAGTAACCATCTCCTCACCTATGTGATTAGAAGTAAAGGCAGTACATTAAAACAACATAACTGCATACTAACATGTTCTGTAACCAACTTTTACCCTCATATAGTCACATCTGCCCTAAAAGTAGTCAACTGGAGTGCCTTAAAAGCAATCACCCTTGTGTTTCTATTTAATACAACCTTCCTCAATATGTTAAACAGGTGCCGCTCAGAAAAAAAGGTCACACTAGATAACACCTACTACCTATGCAATCTTAAAAAAAAAGTTAAAGCAGACAAAATCAGTTACAACTTTAAGTCCCAAATCACCCACTAGAAAAATCCTATGAAGTTCTAGGGCTCCATCAAACAACTATTCAACCCAGGCTAAACTCAACAACCTAAGTATAAGAGCAATTGTCAAAATTGATTTATGTATTTCATAATTATTTCTCTGTAAGCTAGACCAGAAAACATGTTTGTATTTTGTGAGATGTGGGTACAGCTGCTGTATGTTGCAAGTTGAGATAAAAGGCACAGTCTGTCTGGTTATAAATAACGAAGTATTATAGAATATTGTTTGCCTAGGAGAAGCAGTCAGAAACATGGATAATATGTCATTTTATTTTGCCCTTATTTTCATTACAAGTTCTGTAATGAATTTGTGCAAGAAAAATTACAATTTAGTAGTTTCTGACTGTTTGCCTTATTCTTCTGTCATTTTATGAATATGAATTATGATTAGAAAAGAAAATATTCCAGAATGTGCCACATGAGCTGGCCAGTGCCTGGTTCATGTACTTAAAGTTAGTGCCTGTAGTCTGCCAGGATAGACTTGCATGATTCACATTGTGTTGTCTCAGTAGCTGTCAATTGCTACTCAGAAGAATAAATGTCTAGCCACAAAAAACTTTTCTGTCTTAGTGGTTTTTTTAATGATGGGCTGTAATAAGGAACTCGTAACACTGCCCTGATCTAAATCCTGAAAGTATAGCCATGCAATTCAACTCCCATTTCATAATCACCATTAACACATTAATCAGTCTTAATGACAATAATACAGTACACAACAGCTAATATCTACAACACAATCTCAAGACCAAAGTCAGCGCTTTTTCTCATCCCTGTCCCAATGTCCACATTAAAAAAAACTCCTCAAATTGAAATCCTCTGCCTTAGTTATTGACAACCTACCTGACAACTATATACAAATGGCTGCTGATGCCATAGCCTTCCCCATCCCCATCCTCATAAACAGATCATGTCAAAAATCCTGTGTCCCAAGCTTTTGGAAGAAATTCTATATCTTAACACTACACGAAGGTGTTAACCCCACAAAACTCTCCAACTACACAGCAATAGGAAAATCCTTCAGAAGTGCATCCATGCCTGGCAGAGGATTAAGGCTATAAGCTGTTAATGAGCCACTTCCTATGGTAGAGGATTGGTTCCTTCAGCCGTCATTTGCCTACTGTGTGACGTCATGCAGTTCTCTTAACTAGTCGGTGCTTTAGGGCAATTGGGAATTTGGACTAGACTCATTAATGATTCCCAGGACTGTATGCTCAGTAACTACCTATGAACCAACCATACTTGTTTACTTAAATATACACTAGACAACATCCTCCTCTTCCCTGCACTTCATGGCATCAGAGGACTCCATAACAATATAACTGCTCTTCTGAGTTTCATAGATAGCGTCAATCAAGTATAACTGCACTATTCCTAGATCTATCAATTACTACATCAATTAATGATGCTAGATCTATCCCACTCTTCTCTTTATTGGTTCCAAAGTTATCTCCAAAATAAGTTGCAGCAAGTTAAAATGGCAGTCAGCCTATTCTTCCTTCTGACTCGTCTCATCTGGAGTCGCATACTTGGCCCCCTCCTGCTCAACATATTTGTTAACCTACATACTGCTGCTAAGCATGCCAAACATATTTAGTACTCTGGTGATTCTACTAGTATATGGTCAGCCCTAGCCTTCCCCTACTCCAGCAGCTCACTCAAGAGTCTTTTTCTCCTCTGAAACCTGGCTAAATGATTTTAACCCCATTCTAAATGATAATAAGGCAAAGCTACCCCGTTTCACTCCTAAAACAAACACTACAGGCAAATTATACTTCAAAATTTCTTAGAAACTACCTCAATTTGTGTTTGTGTAACACCAAATTGCTTACTGTAACTGTTGATGATAATATGAAATTTGACCTGCTTATTCAGAAAGTAATCAAAAAAAAAAAAACACAAACAATTATGTCTCCTCTACAGTGTAAAATGCTTCCTCACAGAAAGCAACTGAATTACCCTTGCTTGCACATATCTTCATCCAATATGCATCTCCAGTTTTTGCCAACCTGCAGTCCACTAACTCCATCATCTTTAAACATTTAAACTGGCTCAACCTGTCACACTCTGTCATCTTGTCCCAACTTCATAGGTTCATAAGCAAGTACTAGGCTAATGGCCTTAGAGCCTTTACAAGCCTAGCCCATAGGATTGCCCTTGCATTGTGCCACCCAACGTTAGTTTCTTGTGCCTCTAAGTAGCAGAGCCACTGAAGTGATTCCCGGGGTGAATTTCCTGTTTCCCATCCTCTCATCAAGATTTCTCTTGAAGAGGGCTAGTGAGGTGCTCTGTTTGATGTGTAATGGAAGTCTGTTCCAGAGTATGGGCAGTCTCTGGGTTAAGAACTTATCCCTGCAGCATGTTCTGTTGATTGAGGTAGTAAGGTTGAGGTCTCTGGAATGTGTGGTGCTGAGGGATTGAGATTTCTTTAGATGTAGCATATCTAACAGGGCTGGGTCAGACATGGCTTTGTAAGTCAAGCATAGATTGCCTCTAAGTAGGCAATATGAGACAGAGAATAACCAGAGTTTTTTCTAGCCTTTTGATATAGGACATGTGTTTAAGGCCCAGTATCCTCTTTGTGAGGTACTTTTGTAGTCTCTCCAGTTGTTGCAGGTGTCTGGTGAGGTACATGCCAAATGGGGTATTGTACTCAATGATTGGTCTTATGAGGGAGGAGTAGAGAGAGACAATGACCTCCTTTTTCTTGGATGTGAAACCCTTAGTAATGAGATGTGCCACATAGAAGGACTTTCTGACCACAGTTGCTATGTGGTGGTCAAAGGAGAGGTTGTTATCAACCTGTGTTCCCAGATCTCTTATGATGCCTTCAGTGTGGATTGCCATTGATGTGGTAATTCATGGGAGTGAGTTTTTTCTAAACGGGATGACTACGCATTTTTTGGCATTGAGTTTAAGGTCATGGTTTTGGCACCAATTGTTGGTCTCCGTCAGGCCTTTCTGTAGGATGTCTACATCACTTGGGGAGTTAATAATGGCTCCCAGTTTGCAATCGTCTGTGAACTTGGTTAGCCAGAGACCCTTTGTGTTGGCCTGGACTTCAGAGAATTAGATGCCAAACAGGAGGGGACACAGGACTGACCCCTGTGGGACTCCACTCGTGACTGGTTGTCCGTCTGACTTGGAGTCTGCTACTTTAACACTGTGGGTTCTATCTGTGAGCCAGTTTGCCACCCACCTAGTGATATAGGGGTTGATTCCTAGTTTAGTGAGTGTATCTATGATCCCTAAGTGGGGAATGGTATTGAAGGCTTTGGCCAGATCGAGGTAGGCTGTATGAACTACCTTGCCCTCATCCACAGCTCTGGTGACTATTTTGAAGAAGTCAACCAGGTTGAGCAGGCATGATCTACCTTTCACAAAGCCAAATTGCATGGGATCTAGAGTTTGGAGATTCCCTATGTCCTTATTTATTAGGTCTATGATGATGCACTCCATAGCCTTACATATCAGACTCATCAGGCTAATGGGGCGATGGTTCCCAGGGTCTGTAGTCGCTCCCCCTTTATGCAGAGGGATGACTGTAACAGTTCGCCATTCAGCAGGGACAGAGCTTGAGGTGAGGCTGTGACTGAACAGGGCACATAGGTGAGGTACTAGTTCATTTTGTAGTTCATGTAGAACACAGCCAGGGATGTTGTCAGGTCCCATGGAAGCTGCATTCTTGGCCTTGGACAGTGCAGTTTTAACTTGTGCAGCAGTAATATTGGGTGCCTGGGATTCTATTGGTATTGTGATAGATCCCTTGGGGGGGTGTAAAGTTGGCACTGAATCTGTTGGCCAGTATATTGGCAATATCTGTTGGCTCAGTGTAAGAGGTGCTGTTGTGCAGTAGCTCGGAGCAAACCTGAGTATTGCTGTGGAGATTTTGGACATAACCATAGAAGGCTTTGTGATTATCTTTAGTATTTGCTGCAATCTTGGTTTTGTAGCTAACATTAGAGGATTTAATGAGGGATCTCAACATTTTGTTGAGGCTAATAAGGGAGTTTTTCCAGTCTTGTGACTTTGTTTTTCTGCAACAGTTTCTTTCTTCTGTTGTAGAGTTTATGACAGGGGACCACCAGATTGGCTTCCTTTTTTTGGAGGAGAGCATCTTTGTTCTGTTGCGTATGGCCAGATCCATGCATTTGTGTACGTGTTTGTATAGTGCACTGGTGTATGATTCAGCAGTTATCCACCCATTCTCCATATGCATGGGTGTCGTGAAGTTTGCCACCTCTGTTTTAGGAGTCCAAAGTTAGCTTTGGAGAAGTTTTTCACGGTGGCTACCTTTGCGGGGGGGGGGGGGATGTGGATATCCAAGGTGATTAATTTATGGTCAGATCTAACCAGAGAGGAGTTGACTATTGGTGCGGAGCAATGGCAGCCCATGTTAGTGATCCAAGAGGTCCTCCATGTCTCTTTTTATGTAGTCCAGGGAGGTATGTCTCAGGTCGTTCACAACAACATGTACAATGACAATGTCATATTTGTACTTGCCATGGGGTGACCTGAGTGCATGCGTTATGTGACGGATCCTGGCACCTGACAGACAGCTGACTGTTACCTTCTCCTTATTCAACCTAGTGAGTGGGACGTCTGTGTGCCTCACTATTGAGTCACTTATGACTAATGTATTGGGCAAGCTGTTTTGTCTTAGGGGCTTTGGGTGAGTGGCACACTGTTCAGGTGAGCTTTGTGTCTTGTGATTTGTGCCATGCTGTGATGGTCAAGTGCATTTCTGCCTTGGAGGTCTCTGCTGTTTGGGTAGATTTCTATTGAGAGCCTTTGTGAAGGTGGGTGTGTGGCTTGTGTTTTTATATGAGAACTGTGGTGGTGTTTGTTCTGGAGTGCTATGTGTTCCATGTGGTGTGGTGCAAGTGTTGACCTTCTCCTCTTGACCAGCTATCCCAGTTTTGGCTGGAGAGTGCATTGCTTCCAATTTGGATAGTGCATCTCTCGCAAGTCTGGGTGTCGGTAGGTAAGAGGAAAGGGTTGCCCATGTACATGAGGCAGTTGCATTGCCTCAGAATGCCCAGGTTCACCAGGTTAATAGGAGAAAGTGCAGGGAACTGACCTTTAGATATGCCTGGAAGGGTGGGTATTAAGTACTGAATCTGTTTCATTATAAAAAGTTTAGTGCTGGTAGCACTTGTGTGCCACAATAATTGCTACAAGAAGCCTGATAAAAGTGCTAGATGAATAAGCTAGTTTAAGTGCGAGAGGGAAGACAACTAGCAAGATCTAATGGAAAAATTGAACAGTAGACTTTCTGGCACCGATAATAGTTTACCCTAGCTTAACGGTGCTGTGCGATGTGCAAACCCATGCAAATATGGGCTTTTAAGGCAGAAAGTTAAAAGGGATAGAAATGCTGCCCAAATGGCCAATAAGCTACAATTTCTGAGCTAGAAACCACTCTTCTTGTGGCAGATAGGCTACATAGTGCTTACCACTCTCACTGATAAGCAGAAAGGCTTTCCTCTATCACAGAAAGATCTGGGGCACTCAAACTCTACAATACAGTCCAGAATATAGCAAATCTGCATCCGGACTATTCTAGTTACAGAAAAAGGTGGGAAAATGAGCAAACAAGCTAGAACTTTTTTGTTTTTTTTTTAGCTTTAGCACAGAAAATACACTTGAAATAGCAATTAAAACACTTTAAATCACAGTGCAGGTTAGCACACTTGAGTGTGTAGCTAAAACGCAGTAAATACAGTTGAAATAAATGCAATATAACAAAAAAATGACTGAAATAAAGTGCAGTAAGCAGTATATTCAAGAATAAGTTACTCACAATCTGGTTCATCATTCAGAAATATGCCCTGCCATAAGCACAATGTTCCAACTATACTCCCTTAACCACCATCTATGCTCCAGCAATGAACATCATCTCATGTTTCAGACATCCTATAAATTAGCAGGAGATGCCCTGTACTGCATCTCTCTAAGGCCATTCCTGTCAAAGTTAGGACCCTTAATAGTCCATGTATCTTTAATTCTAAACTAAAATAACTTTTCCATGATTTTTGGTTAGGTTGCTGTTAATGCCCTGGCTAATTCACCTTACACCATCACATGCAAAGTTCTAAAATTTCATTGTTGGCTACTGCCAGCTGTAAATTGATTACATTACAAATCTGCGATCTGACATCTAACAATGTATATCATCATCACCATCTTTCGGCTTTTCCCGTTAGGGGTCGCCACAGCGGATCATCTCTTTCCATTTCTTCCTATCCTCTGCATCTTGCTCTGTCACACCAGCCGCCTGCATGTCTTCTCTCACCACGTCCATAAACCTTATCTTAGGCCTTCCTCTTTTCCTCTTACCTGGCAGCTCCATCCTTAGCATCTTTTTCCCAATATACCCATCATCCCTCCTCAGCACATGTCCAAACCAATGCAATCTCGTCTCACTTGCTTTGTCTCCAAACTGTCCAACATGAGCTGACCCTCTAATATACTGATTCCTAATCCTATCCATCCTAGTCACACCGAGTGCAAAAACATCTTTAACTCTGCCACATCCAGCTCTGACTCCTGCCTTTTTGTCAATGCCACTGTCTCCAACCCATATAACATAGCTGGTCTCACTACCCTCTTGTAGACCTTCCCTTTCACTCTTACTGGTACCCGTCTGTCACAAATCAATGTATATACTTATATTATTAATATATAAAACCTCACAATATATCTATGAACATTTTGTAATCTTTACAGCTCTCAGAAACTTTACTTGTATAAAAAACTGCATGTAACTATATTGTCGTGCATGGAGTGCCCTGATTACTCTCTAGAACCGGAAAAATGATAAATCTGATATGCATTTCTGTAAGGTGAGACTCGACCACTACAGTGACTTCAGAGGTATGTAACATTTGTTACAACAATACTCCCTTGTACACACCATCTAAGTGCTGTTATGGTCCGCTATCAGGAAAAGAGCATTCCTTTACTCTCAACAGTCCTTGAATATATTTCCTCATACATCCACAAAAGTTTACAGGTGTCTGTATGCAACTTATATAAATTAAGGTAGTATTTAAAAACTGTCCCTGGCTTTTTCCTGCAATTATGTTGCTCTCGAGCTGAATTTCGAATACCATAATAACATGGTTAGCATAAGAGGCCGTAACCCTCTATATTATTAATGTTGAATTTTTTATTTGTCTTGTTATCTTCATGTAGCTCTACCCACTGCACCTCCACTGAAAATGGATTCATAACCAATGGACATTCCTGGTAAATACAAATAAAATAAAATAAAATACTCAAAAAGGGTGGCAAGAACTTTTAGGTGTGTCTACTTGAATGTGTATATAGCTAGACGTCTTATGGTCCCTGTGTTCATTTGCCTATTATTTTCCCTTATTTCTAGGTTCCTATGTCAAGAAGAAAATATCTGTTTAATTAATCTGAGTGACATTTATATACATGTAATGCATGCATTCCACTTCTAAAATTGTGATTTTTGGATCACAGATACAAGAGTTTAATTTTAAGACTGACACAATGTTGCTTTCGAGGGCTTCATGTTTTAAAGCATGTGAGAATCAGTTTATTTAGAAAGTTCCCAGCTATGTCAGTACCTGGTTATTGTACCCTAAAGTGTTTGCATTTTTTGTTTTTGTGACGCGTACGTCTCTTTTTATATGGCTTTATGAGCTGTGAAGTACTTTCCTGGAGCCAGTGTCATTTCTACGAATAAAGTTGGCAGAGTAGTGACAAAGGTTAATACTTTGAGTCAGTAAACCTTTCAGTTTCAGGCAGACTGTAGTGACTCCAGCTGTAAACTGAAACTAAACTCTGGGCATGCTGACTCATGCGTTAAGTCCCCACCCTTTATTTGTAAGAGCTTAACAAGTCAAGTACTTATTTCGTTTACGAGTTTCCCTAACTAAAGACAAACATTTGAGGACAGGAAGGTTATACTAAACAAGTAAGTCATACGAGTGTTTATGTTTTATATTTGTAAATTAATTTTTAATATCGAATTAAGTTTATGGTGCACTGTAATAGAGAACTGCCTTTAACTGGCAAGTATTTTATTCTGTGAATTACTTGTGGAATTATATTGACACGTATAGTACATTTACAATACCCTTATTGGTTGTTTAGCAAGTTCATTTGCTGTTGCTGTATTTCCGGAGAGGTGTTATTCCTGGTGCCTTATTCACTGCTCTCTTTTTTGTCACACTGAAGAACTGTACTTCAGTAAGATGTGACCCATATCCCTGGTTCTGTTGTATTTCTAATTAACACTGGGAAAATGAGGAACTAATCTGAGGTTGATAAAAAGGCATTTAAATCAAAGTAAGACAGAATCCGATGTACAGTTAAGGTTTACATCTGCTCAAGAGGAAATCAGCTGTTTTTTCAGGACAGTTCTGTTTTTTAAACAGACTGTTATATTTACAGCCCTGTCCATCATGTTTATGCTCACAACCACGCTCTGCTTAATGTTATGCTTATCCTTACGTTATCTCTTTCTCCCTCTCTCTGTTTTATATAGTAAGGTGAGTTGATAGTTATCTCTGCAAATTGTTTCCTGAAAATATGAAAACCTTCCTTTAATCAGTTTATGTTGTAAATATATAAATGTTCCAAGTTAATGGTTAAAAGCTTAAGTGCCTTTTTCTGCTAATTTTAAGTATAAGGAACAAGCAGAGAGTTCTCCATCTCCAACATTTTAAATTCAAATAGTTTATTTTGATGCATTTTGTGTGCAACACACACATACATACAGACACAGATAACTCACATTTAAGTAACTAAAACCGTTTAAAGGCAGTTAGTTTTGTTTGAGTTACAGACCACATGTTCCCTCATTTTAACTTATTCTTCAACATATCATCTCCATAACAAATTATTTAAAATAAAAATAAGGAGATATGATTATAGGTTCCAGGTTTCCAAACACATCAGATGTGCAAAGTGGGAATGAAGAGGAAACATTTCCTGAGAAGTACAGCAGTGATGAACACAGAATAATAACTGAAGAGATCAGTATCCAATATGACAGATGAATCATCTTCACAAGTAACAAATAATATTTACTTATTTCTTTGTAGTTTGATTATAACACACCCCTCAATGAGACATTCACTTAGATAGATTCATAGCTTGTTAATAGGCTAATGACTCGGGGGTCCTTTCTAAGCCTAGCCAAGTTTTCCTGAAAGCATAATGATTTCTACTGTGGCCTAATGGTTAAGGTGTTTGCCTTACAAACCCAAGGTGCAGGGTTTGAGTCTCACAAGGGATAATTGGCTAGGCTTACAATGGATTGCAAGGGTAGTTAGCCTAATACAAACCTACATGTGCATGTTCTTGCAGCAGCTGGAGAGGCCATTGCAGCAGCTGGAGAGGCCACAAAAGTTCCTCACCAAAAGGATAAAGGGTCTCAAACATCTGTCCTATGCTGCCCGACTGAAAGAACTCCAGCTCTATTCAGTCGCTTACCGCTTGCTCAGAGGTGACCTTTGCCTAACATACAAGGCCATGTCAAACCCAGATTTGATGAATATGCTTCACCTCAAAAAATCTAGATCCATCAGAGCCACAAGGGCGGGAGACTTAAACCTCGACACGGCTATTAATAGGACGTGCTGGAGGGATAGATTCATCACCCAAAGACTCCCTATGCTGTGGAATAAAATCCCGGTATATGTGAGGCAGAGCACCTCGCTGGCCTTGTTCAAGAGAAATCTTGACCAATGGATGGGAGATTGCAGATATACCCCAGGGATTACCTCAGTGTCACTGCTCAACAGAGGCACAGCAAAATAATGGGTATAGTTCCCCATACTAAAGGGGTGGCGTAAGCCACAAAACTATGGGCTAGGCTTGTAAATGCCCTCGGGCAGATAGCCTAGTATGAACCTATGAACCTATTTCCTGTATCCTAATAGCCTGTGCAATGGTTATTCCGCTGAATAAAGGTGGAACCACAACAGACCCCGAGAACCATCGCCCTATAAGCCTGACTAGCTTGGGCTGCAAGGCTATGGAGCACATCGTCATGGATCTCATTAACAGAGACATTGGGAACTTCCAAACACTGGACCCTACCCAGTTTGGCTTTATTAAGGGCAGATCATGCCTCCTAAACCTGGTGGACTTCTTTGAGACAGTTACCAAGGCTATAGCCGAGGGAAAGGTGGTCCACACAGCCTACCTAGACCTCGCAAAGGCCTTCAACACCATTCCCCATTTTGGTATTGTAGACAAGCTCACCAGCCTGAACATAAACCCCTACATCACGAGTTGGGTTGCCAACTAGCTCACGGACAGAACCCACATGGTAAGAGTTGCAGGAGCTACTGACTCTAAACTGGTTATAAGTGGCATTCCCCAAGGCTCAGTCCTAGGACCCCTCCTGTTTGGCATATACTTCTCGGAGGTACAGGCAAGCACATGAGGTCTATGGCTGACCAAGTTCGCAGACGACTGCAAACTAGGGGCAATAATTGACTCTCCAGCTGACACAGACATCCTCTAAAAGGGTCTCACTGAGACAGATACCTGGTGTCAAAACCATGGCCTCAAGCTAAATGCCAAAAAGTGCATAGTCATCCCCTTTGGAAAAAACAAAGTACGCACAAACTACCACATAGGTGGTAGCCCCATAAACATGGAAGACGTAATAAGGGATCTGAGAACCCAAGTAGATAGTAATCTCTCCTTTGATAATCACATTGCCAAAGTGGTTAGAAAATCCCTCTATGTGGCCCACCTAATCACAAAAGGGTTTGCATCCAGAGCAAAAGAGGTCATTGTGCCCCTCTACGCATCACTCATCAGACCCATCATAGAGTACAACGCCCCATTTGGGATGTACCTTACAAGACACCTGCAACAGCTGGAAAGACCACAGAAGTACCTCCCCAAGAGGATCACTGGCCTCAAACAGATGCCCTATGCAGCTCGACTGAAGAAACTCCAGCTGTACTCGGTTGCATGCTGCCTACTCAGAGGTGATCTATGCCTGACATACAAGGCCATGTCCAACCCAGAATTGATGGACATGCTCCACCCAAAGAAAACCATATCCCCTCAATCCACATGCAACCCAGAATTGATGGACATGCTCCACCCAAAGAAAACCATATCCCCTCAATCCACATGCTCTAGGGATCTAAACATCACCACAACAATGAATAGGACGTGCTGGAGGGATAGATTCCTGTCCCAGAGACTTCCCATGCTCTGGAACAAGATTCCAATCTACATTAGGCAGAACACCTCGCTAACAATCTTCAAGAGAAACCTTGACTAGTCGATGGGAAGTAGAAAGTTTACCCCGGAGATCACTTCAATGGCTCTGCTGGACAGAGGCACAGGGAACTAATCTAAGGAGCGGCAAAAGCCAACACAATTCCGGCTAGGCTTATAAATGCCTTCGGGCAGATAGCCTAGTACCTACCTATGAACCTATTTAGATGTTACCGCCTTCCATAAGGGACATGGGTACCAGGCCCAGTGTAAATTTTCCTGTTCCCCATTCACTGGTCCAGGTTGTGCTTAAACTATTTAGAAGTGTGGGGTTTGGGGATGCCTTGTAAGCCAGGCATAGATCACTTAAAGGAGACAGAGTAGAGGGAAAGGGCTTTATGGCAGTCTGCATAAGGCAGGTTTGGTGCATCTTGTATTTATTTTCTAAGGAACATCTGAGGTCGCTCCAGTTGCTGCGTATGCCTAGTCATGTACATACCGATAGGAGCATTGTATGGTTTACTATTAAAATGTCGAACGGCACTACGTCGACTGTACTATAGTCGAACACGGAAGTTTGAAAATAGTAATGTCGACGTCAAAATAACAATCTAGGAATGGTTTTAACATGGGTCGAGGAAGGTGCTCAGTATTATTCAGAACTACAAACATCTCCCCTACCTCGACCCATGTTAAAACACAGTCCTAGATTGTTTTTTTGTCATTACTATTTTCAAACTTCCGTGTTCGACTATAGTACAGTCGATGTAGTGCCGTTCGACATTTCAATAGTAAACCACATTGTACTCTGATTTGTCTAATAAGGGTGGAGTACAGTGTGATAATGACCTCTTTGGACCTAAATGCCATGCCTTTATTTATAAGTTGCACAACATAAAAGGATTTTCTCACCACCATAAGGCTACTGTCTACATACATACCCATATCCCTGACCACTAGGTTGACTTTTAGAGGCATACTGTCAACATGGTAATTAGCTGAGATGGTTGACTTCCCAAAGGGTACAGTTATGCATTTCTTAGCATTGTGTTTAAGACCATGGTTTTGGCATCATTTGTTAGTCTTTCTTGAAGAATGCTATTGTTTGCAGGGTGAATCGATGATAACCCCCAGCTTGCAATCATCTGCAGACTTAGTCAGCCATAAACCTTCAGCATTTGCTTCCATTTCAGAGAAATAGAGGCCAAAAAGGAGCAGGCCCAGTACCAAGCCCTTTGGGACTCTGCTAGTGACTGGCCTGTTGGTGAAGGTGGCTTCACCTGTTTTGACCTCTTGGGTCCTATCATTGAGCCAGTTGGCTATCAAGCAGGTGATAAAAGGGTTTGTACATAAATTAGTGAGCTTGTCTATAGTGCCTAAGTGGGGTATGGTATTAAAAGCTTTGACCACATCGAGGTAAGCTGTATACACAGTCTTACCTTCGTCCAGTGCTTTGGTGACCCTCTCAAAAAAGTTTACCAGATTTAATAGGTATGACCTTTCTTTAAAGCCAAACTGTGATGGGTTCAGCATTGGTAGGTTACCTATATTTTCATTTATCATATCCATGATTCTTTCCATGGCCTTACATGTGAGGCTGGTAAGACTTTTGGGCCTGTAGTTACCCGGATCAGTGGTTGGGACCACCTTTGTACAGAAGAATGATTGTAGCCATCTTCCATTCCTTGGCAGAAAACCTGACTGTAGGTTCCAGTTGAAAAGTGATTCAAATTAGAGAGATCATATTTCATGCTATTTATTAAACATCCCGGGATGTTACTGGGACCAATCGATGCAGTGTTTTTGGCCTTGGAAATTCATTTATGACTGTTCACTTGTAACATTTGGGGGGATTGTGGCTGTGGTATTTCCTTTGGTCTATCGGGGGGGGGGGGGGTTTGAGCTGAACCTGTCAGCTAAAAGGTTGTGTTCAGTGTGGTTAATACCATTTACAATAAGTTCTGCACATTGTTGTGTATTTCCCTGAGGTTTTGGACATAGCTATAGAAAGCTTTGTGGTTGTCCTTTGCCTGAGAAGCTATTAGTTTCTTCAAATTTAACCCTTGAAGTATTAATTAACCTTCTTAGCTGCCTATTTAGATTGTTCAGGGGGGGTTTGTATGTATGGCTTTGTACCTCCTTTGCTTGGCAAAGAACTGTTTTTTTTTTGTTACATAATTGAGATTGTGATTACACCAGGGCAGTTTGTCTTTTGAGTTTGTCTTATTCTTAATACAAGTGGACACGGCTCACTGTATACAGCTATCAATATGGCTGTACATAGATTTTCTAAATAGCTCTCATATGCCAAAGTGTTTACTGGATATGGAGGGTGCTTGGAATTTAACCAAGGTGTCAGGTAGTAGAGGGATGTAGCTTGGAATAGTTCCTAAAGGGTTTTGTTTTTGCTGGATCCCCAGATTTAATTTACTTTCTCTAAGGTCTCCTTTTGACATGTCATTCCCTCACCTAGTCACACAAGTGCATCTAATTCCACACCCGGCCTATTGTAATTAACCAAAATAATTTTACTGGTGGTACAACTATCTCCTGTAGTGTGTTTTTTTTTTTTTTTTTTTTGCTTGACAGAAATTTAATGTATTCCACAGCTTGGAATCTTCCATCTCACAAACATGTTTCTTTTTACTTTATTTTTTATTTTTCTTAATGTATGTTATTTTATGATTTTATTGGAAGGTCTTTCCTTTCTAGCCTTGTTTTGCATAACTGCCAGCCACCCCCTTTTATCCAACTACTTTGCTGTTCAAATTAAAGTAAGGAAAAAAAAAAACAAATACATTTTTCCTGGTATCCAAGAAAGGAACAGCTATACCCTTTCAGAGTTAAAATAAAATAAATGCTTTCCAAGATTAATTGTAAAAAAAATACTATAATATTCCTGCAGTTTTATTTTATAAAGATAAAGTGTTATTACATCACTACATTTATTTTCTGTTATACAGAATCCAAAATCCAAACCAAAGGATAAAAAGACAAACCATTCAGTAAAAACTGCAAGGAAAACCCAGCCAAGCAAGAGTTTTCAATGTGACACCTTAAACCTCCTGTAATGGAGGTCCATGTCATATATTCAAATGACTGCATAAGGACCTCAAGTTTTTCTGCTACATGGCTTCTGAATGTCCATGGCTTTTTTTTTTACTTTTCAAGTCTTTATGGTTCCATTCGGGCCAATAAAGCCATACCCCACTCATACCTCTCAATCTCTTAAAGCAAGAAATCTGGACAAAACCATAAATAATTGGGGGGACAAAGGCACAAAAATAGGGGCATTTTTAAAGTATTGCACTTATAAACTTAGAAAATTGATAGAATAACAGAGTCTGCATTAGCATGAATTTTCTGACAAGTATGAAATCTGAAACTCAAATGTCTGTAATTATTTTCTGACTTTAAACCTCAATGATTTGTCAATGATTTCCCAGAAAACCACAATTTTAATGAGAAACAGACTAAAAATATGAGGCAAAAATCTGGACATTCTGGGAAAATCTGTACAGTTGAGAGGTATGAGTCCCTACTAGCTGTGGATGTGCATGTTTCATCCTTTCTAAAATTAGATTCTTTAGCTTTGTTTAAGCCATTTTAAAACTATAAAGCATCACAGTTTAAAAATACCTTACTGTAATTAAAATGTCCATATAAAATTTGTACTTTTTGATTCATGTTCATTTTTGTTATCTTTGTGGAAGCACAGCATTGAGGCTAGGGTAAGCAGCAAAACTTGGATGAATGAATCAAGTATGCTTTAACCATGATCCCATGACTTTCTGTATTCTGTTGCATAGTGTGTGTGACTCTTGCATCATTTTATCCATACTCCAGTAATTCCTGTTGCTTCTTGAAAATCATCTGCATATGATCAGATGGACTTTCTCATGTACGTATCTGTTTGCATATTGTATTAGTGTGAGTCATTTAACTTCCTCACTTCTTAACTTTGAACCTCTAATTAGTCATTGTTAGATCAGTGTTCTAACCTGGTCAACAAATTTAAATAAATAAAAACAAGATGTGGCAAGAAGGTCTTCCTCATTCATTCATTCATTTATCATTTTTCATACAGTCTAATTTTTTAACTTCCTCAGTTCTCCAGGGTTACCTCTGAAAAATATGTATGCCTGTTTGGGTTAGTTTTGTTTGGTTCTTTTTATGGGGGACAGTTTAAACACAAATTAATAAAATGAAGAATATCAAGCAATCCAACAAAGTGATAGCGAATACGATGTTATAAAAAACATGATGTGACCTGCTTAGTAAATAGGAAGATATACAATGTCGTTATAAATTGCAACAGACTACAGAAATGTCACCACCTTACAATAAACAGTTGTCTGGGAATAACCTTAGTAAATCAGCAGTCAGCAATGTGAGAGGAAAACTGGTGTTGGGGTATTAGCAATCTGGAATACTTGTTTGCAGAAATAACAAGTGAGGAAGAGTGTTTTGATTGAACTGATCTGGGTATTAAGGACAGTGAGCAATGAGAAACTGATTATAGCAAAGATTTTTGGAACTGTACACTAACCTTCATGCTAATGGAAAACCTGTTATCCTATCAACATTTTAAATTTCTAAGAGCAATATTTAAAATTTGTCCCTATTTTTGTGCATTTGTCCCCCCATTATTTATGACTTTATTCAGATTTCTTGCTCCAAGAGGATGAGAGGTAGATACATACCCATTTTTAGTAGTGTAGATGTTCATTATGTTGATCACTGCTGCAGTAGCCTTTGCTAAATGGGTTATGTCCTGCCAAGGATTTAATGGCCAGACAACTTCCAAAGCTTCAGGGCACCTTCCACCTACTCAAACGGTCAGGCAGCTCAAGCTGAACTGACTAAAAGACGAGTTCAGGTTCAAAGTCCTTCATAGCTTTATTGACACTGAAAAGTACACTCCTCTGAGGCTTTCGAGGATCGAATTTCAGCTTGTGCTGTTCCTTTGCTGGACAGAGAAGTTTCCTTTTGGGGAAAAAAAACTCACGTTTTCTTATTTGAGTTGACTTTTAATGGGCAGTCAAAAGACTGTAATGTACTTTTAAATGAGTGGTATTTTTCCTGTCAGTTTAACAGTGGTTTAAAGTGACTGAAAACATTTTTTTTTCTGTGGAGAAATTGTTTGTTTTACTTTGTGGGCCTGGCATAGTGTTTTAAAGTGCTTTTTACTGGGTTTTTCTGTTTAAATAAAGTAAATTTTGTATACTAGTATTGTTTACAGCTGCTTGTCTTCCCTGGGAAAGAGGCACCATTTCTGGCTTAACCATGGAACAGTGCACCAGTCTCCTAGTTGGTCCCTTTTCCAGCCACAAAAAGAAAAAAAAATAGGTAAACAGCCTTTGCCACCTCAGCAGGCTAGCAATTTGCCTCAGCTGCAGGTGGGAGACCATGTGTTGTAGCTCAGACCACTCATCTTTTACCCTGGAAATTCTAGTGTTGTACCTACAAGCCACTATGGACCTGGGGTTAGACATGCCCTCTGGGGCTGTCAAGGTCCCCTCAGTGGGCCAGAGAGAGAGACACTCTTTTCAGTGCTGGGAGAGGGAATAGGGATGGTTTCCCTGTTGTGTTAGAATACTGTACCCATCGCGAGGAAACTGCTGCTGCCATTAATAACATAGTTGGCCCAATTTTTTCTGTCAAAAAGAAACAAAAAAGCAAGCATACGCTTCCTCAAATTTCTTTGGATAGGAGTAGTTTCCTGGCACCGACTCAGGATTTAATTCAGGCTGTTGATCCTTGTAGACTAGTTTCTGGTGGAAGAAAGATGGATACATATTTTCCTGAAAAGATTCAAGATTCTGAATGTAAACAAGAAAATGCTGGGACAGATAACGGTGTTTTCCTCAAATTTCTAATTTATACTCAAAGAAGTGCTCATTTTCTGATTCTCTCTGTGGGGGTTTCTCTGAGACTATTGCTAGAATGTGCCAGTGTTTTCAGTGGAAGAACAGTGAGGTTTCTCAGTCCCTCAAAAAATCCTATGAGTTGTTACAGAAGGATTTTCCAGATCTTACACCTGTTTCTGCTGTTCTGTCTGCTTTAGACGATGTGTGTATTAGTGCTGGCAATTTTTTTCCTGATATTCAGCCAGCTGTCCCTAAAAAGGCAGATAGAATATATAAAGTTCGGCAGTCTTTTACATTTTTATACCATATTCTTATACCTGACCCCACTATAGCTCTAGTTGATCCTACTGCTGCAAAGCACTTAGTCAGTTCTAATCCTACTTTTCCTGATAGGGATGGGAAATTATTGTTGTGTCGGGGAAAAAGTGTATACTTCTGCAACTTTGCTTTTCAGAATTTTGAATTGTGAGGCTAGTATGTTAGTTTGTTCTGAATAACTCTGAAAGTATAAGGAATGTTTTATCTGCAGTTCGTGAGGAAAAAAATCTACTTTAAATAATTTAGTTTCTTCTGTTGCACAGGTCACCCACTACTCATAGTTTACAGGGTGCGTATGACCCTGATACTACTTCCAGTGCTGTGACCATCGGTATTATTTTGAGAAGGTTTGCATGGCTGCATTCTCAGAACCTCCTAGATGTTAAAATTAGACTTTAAATACACCCTTGGATAGAGATTGTGTTTGGTGGATAGAGATTGTGTTTGGTCCCTCTGCTGCAGAGATAATCAAAAAATGCAATGAAAGAGGCAATGTGATTCAGGGGAATCTTTATGATTTTTCAGCCATCCTTTTCCAAATTTTCCAAGGGATTTTCTACCTCCTTATCCAGTTTTCACAAAAAGCAAAATAAACAGTCTTAACAAAATACAGATAAACAGATGTTTAAGAAGAAATGGCAAGCAATTCCAAAAAGAAGTCTCAAACTTCCCAAAACCAAGGACAGTCCAGCTATTTTGGAGACTTTGTGACTGCCTCCCACCTTGGCCCCTTTTTTTCTTCCAGAAAGTCTGAATCTACACTTTTTTCTTTGGTAACAGACAATTTCAGACAAATGGGTTCTGAAAATCAATCATCAAGGTTACAGATGTAGAATATAATTATGAAGAAAACTATCTGATGTAAAAAAAAAAAAAAAAAAAATACCACAGGTCAGTAATTTATTTTTTCTTGAATGTTTAACACTCACTCACTTGCTTACTCTGTCTCTCTTGTGTTAAAGTTGGCAAGAGGTACATCAGTTAGGATTTCTAAGTGACTTTCATTGTAACACAATGTGGGGAAATCCTTTGTGATATTGTCACACCATGTTACCTAGAAGCTGTTCTTTTAAGATTACCAGAGAAATGCAGTCCTCCTTTCATTCCATGTCCCCTTAATGCTCAGTACTAGAAAAGAAAAAGCCTAGGCTATATATATCTAAGGAAAGTGTCAGCATGGCATAAAGACTACTGTCACTTGGCTTTCTCTGGGACATTTTATGCTAGAAGCAGCAGTAAGACCTACAAGTTAGTGTTATGCCATGAAGGAATGTGGTAAAACCAGATATTAAATGATTAAACACTGATGGTTGCCCTGTGGTTAGGTGCTCATACTTGGTTGCCTTTTTTTTACTACTAAAGTATAAAATGCAAACTTTCACAAACCATTTTTTCATACTTTTTTTTTTTATCAGATTTAGTTTATTTTGTGACTGCACTTCTGCCGTTTACAATGGGAGTTCTGTGATAGTCTTCTATTTTTTTCTAATATGATAAACAGAATGAGACAGTGGGTGTGGCATGATTGCAGGAATGTTTCACAACGTCACATGTATGTCATGCTGAGTGTAGTAATAAACTAAAGCAGAACTAAAAATAGCAGTGTGTGTGTGCATGCATGCGCGCGCATAGAGACATTTCTGAGAAGCAGTACTTTGATACTTTTCTACATTGGTCAGTATTTCAAATTCAGCAGTATGTATTATTTTACAAATACCCAAACTCCACTTTGTATAACTTAAAATGATTATGAAAATGAATGCACTAAATCATACCTCTCAACTATCCAGATTTTGGCAGAATGCCTGGATTTTTACCTTGTATTTTTGTCCTCTTTCTCATAAAATTGTGGTTTTCTGGCAAATCATTGAGGACTGAAGTAAGAAAATAATAAGACATTTAAGTTTCAGACTTCATACCCTTCAGAAAATTCATGCTAATCCAAAACCTGTTATTCTAGCAACTTTCTAAAACTGTAAGAGCAATATTTAAAAAGTGTCCCTATTTTTGGGCCTTTGGCACCAATTATTTGTGGCTTTGTCCAGATTTCTTGCTATAAAAGGTTAAGAGGTATGGCTAAGCTTCAAGTTTATTGCACTGTAGAAGAGTTCATTTTAAATCTTAGCTTCACTGTTGGTATTAGCATGTTTCTTTTGGACTTTTATACTTGTAAATCTGTTCACACTTTGAAAAGAAAAACATTTAAAAGGAACATTGGAATAATTTTGAAACTCACCAAAGAAGCTCAGTCATGTCTTCAGAGATTAAACCTAAACACAGTAAATACCTTTGTCTAAAATAAGGGCTCTGTCTTATTTAAATTGTATGATCATCTTAATTTCCTTACCATTTGGACCACTGTATATTGTAGCAAAAGTGCCGATCTGCATTTTTTCCCTACTGGCGAATGTCTGCACCTGCATACTGTGAGGGAAATATTTTTTATTTTAAAATAGAGCTAAACCTACTAGCCACTGAACTCTGTGACATCAGTGTAGGGAAGTCTGAACCATGTCCATAGACTTTAATAGGAGCACCAGCACACATGCACAGAGTTGAGCACATTAAAGTCTATGGACGTAATTCATGGTACTTCCGCGTTGGTACAGCGGTAGCATTGTTACCTCACAGCAAGAGATTCTCCCGTTCGATCCTCTGCTTGGGTTGGGAGTGCCTTCTGTGTGGAGTCTGCATGTCCTCCCTGCGGTCGAGTGGGCGTTCAAAAAACATGCATTGAATGGGCGTGCCTTTGCTGAAGGTTGGGTGTCGGGCTGGCAACTCAACACCATAAAAACCAACTGCCAATCATTGGCAGACCAGAGTCCCGCTGTGGCGGACCAGAGTCCCGCTGTGGCGACCCCTAACCGGGAAAAGCCAAAAGACAAACAACAACCTGTCACAGAGGGATATACCACATTTTTCTGGGCCATGAATTAATAGAAAGTATATGCAGCTTTTTTATTAAAAATGGCTCAAATAAATGAGTTAGGAGAACTGTAAAAGTGCATTACAGCATTTAACCCATTAGATGCTGTGATGCAAGCACAATTATGACAAATAAACTTTAAGAACATATACTGGGTTACAGCATGACTTCTTAAAAGGGAAGTACTCTAAACATACAGCTAATGGGAAACTTGCTTTGTATGTCTGATAATCCTGTCCATAAAAAAATATTTAATTTGAAACAGATGTCCTTCAAGAATGCAACTGCAGTCATAACATGTGGGTTGTCCTGCCTCAGGCAGCCCTCGGTCGGCCGGATTCCAAAGTCTGGGTCCGACGTCGGCTGATGTCGCATTTCTCTCCGACGTCAGAGCGGCTGGAGTACATAAGCATCAGCCGACGCCATTTTCTTCAGTCTTTCTTGCCGCGCGGTGCCCGAAGCAGAAGCAGTTCGCAAGTGCCGGTCGGTCAGCTCCTGTATTCTACGATACTGAAGTCATCAAAAAAGCTAAGTACCCCATTGGGGACCTTTTCTTGCCTCAGCCGATGTCAGAAATTACTGAAAAAGTTAACAATTGTCTTTTTTGTGGTAAACAAATACCTCATAAGGATTTCCACTCTTACTGCCTCCCTTGCCTGGGCCCAGACCACGACGTCTCGGTCTGTGTAGCCTGTGCTCGCTTCAACAAGCGCACTCTCAGGCGCCGGGCGGAGTTCGCTGAAGATTTTTTCGGCGATAAATTTGCTTACACCATGCCGTCGGATCTTCCGACATCGCAAACTCCCAAAAAGCGAAAAGACCGGGACCGACATCCTCGGCCCGCGTCTACCACCGATTCCACGCCAAAACCTAGCGCGAGTGCTACGATTCCCTCTGAGACGGTCTCCCCACCTCTCCGAACCGAAGACACCGCATTACCGACGACTCCGATTCCAGACATTACTCCGACGCCAGTTATAGACTTTCCTCCGGATACCGAAACCGAGGAAATGCCCGAGACCATTGCTGTAGACAAGGTCACTCCTGCACGTGGAGCTGCCAGGCCTCCTATGGCCATGTCTATTAAGGCCTACACTAGGGCTAAGGCAGCCAGCAAAACAAAGCATATTACTTCTAAATCCTTACCTCAGCCGACTCCGGAGACACAAATTATGTCCATGGCTGCTGATTTAATTTCCATGATTAGAGGTTCACAGGCCCATCCTGAGAGAGCATCCCAGCCTCCTCCTGATAAAGGCCCGGGTTGAACCCTCTGACCCTACTCCTTCAGATGAAGACTCTGAGGGCTCTGTCCACTCTGATAGCCAGGAAGAGCTCTTCCAGACCTATGAGGACTCGGATGCAGAAGATTCCATCCCTTCGGCCTCCCTCCTGAGGATATTTCTTTTGGGGAAGTTCTGCACACCATGAGGGAACATTTCAAGTGGCAGGGTCAGGAATATTCTGATTCTAGGAAACGCCTTAGGACTTTCCTTAAGAAACCTCAGCACAGGCCCTTAGCTATTCCTCCTGTACTTGATGTTCTGGATGATTTGTATTCTGACTCTAGTGCTACCCCGATTCTCTTCCTCCTGCTCCAGCCAAGCCAGACAGGTATTACAGGGTCCCAGAAACTCATTCCCATTTATTCAGGGCCCATACTGCTGATTTGGAAACTATTTCACAGGGGCCTAAAGGAGTTTCAGCCTCCACCTCAAAAATCCTTTGCCCTCCAACAGGGAAGCAAGGTCATTAGAGAGATGGGGCAAAAGGTTTACACATCCACTACCTTATCTATGAGAGCTTTAAATTGCCTTTTTCATATGTTACAATATCAGGATTATCTCTTAGAAGATTTACAAAAAACATTAGCTTCTCCTGATCCTTTAGACAGGAAGACTTTGCAGGAAGCTGTACATAACACTCAGCAAGTAAGCAATCACTTCCTGCAGTGTGGATATGATGCACTGGAAGCTTCATGTAGGGCAGCTATGACAGGGGCAGTGATTCGTAGACATGCTTGGTTAAAAGATCAACCTCTGCCAGATCATGTAAAAACAAAACTTCTGGATGCACCTTTGGAAAAGAACAAGCTTTTTGGTGTAAATGCTAAGGATGTGTTAAAGACCATCGAAGAAAAAGCAAAATCAGTTCAGACTGTGAAAGATTTCCTCCAGGTTCAACCCCCCAGATTCAGTAGGAATTGGCCTTCAAAAAACTGGTCCTTTCCTAATCCAGAAAAGTTTCAAAGGGGTAAGAACAGACGTGGCCGAGGAAGAGGCCAATACAGAGGCCCTTACAGGGGACGACAATGGCAGCCAGGAAACCAAAGAAGTGACGCAGGGGTTTCACCTGCCCAACAACCACAAACTCAATGACTTTCCTCTACTACCGCCTACCAGGGAACAACTAGAAGCTCCCTTGGGTGGGAAATTATCTCTGTTTGCAGAAAACTGGCACAGACTGACAAAGGACAAATGGATTTTGGACATTATAGACCGAGGGTACAGGTTTCATTTTCATACCTTACCAAGAAAACAAGGCATGCCAAACCTACCACAAAATCAAAGGGCAGAGGCTATCAAGCAAATCACTCTGCTGACTCGAATGAAAGCAATAGAAAGAGTTCCAGAACAAGAACAGGGGTTTTACTCAAGACTGTTCCTTGTTCCAAGAAAAGAATCTCAATGGAGACCAATACTGGACTTGTCCGCATTAAACACCTTTCTCATAGTACCAAAGTTCAAAATGCTGACTCTACAGCAACTCCTTCCCATGCTGGGCAAGGAGTCGTGGCTGATTACTCTGGACCTCAAGGAGGCATACCTTCATGTCCCTATCAGACACAGCTGCAGAAGGTACCTCAGATTTCTTGCAGGGCCAGAGCATTATCAATTCTCAGCATTGCCATTTGGCTTATCTACTGCCCAGAGTATTTACAAAATGCCTGGCTTCAGTAATTGCTCATTGCAGGCTCCAGGGTATACAAATTTACCCGTACCTGGACGACTGCCTCATACAAGCGGACGACAAATTGATGTTGACAAAAAACCTGGATTATGTCATACGATTACTTCAAGCTCTGGGATACACAGTCAACTTCCAAAAGTCAAGACTGCAACCATCCCAGCAAATAATCTTCTTAGGAGCCAAACTAGACACAGCCTCTCAGATGGCTTACCTGACAGAAGACAAGCAAGTGAAGTTAACTCATTACTTCAAAGGTTTAGCAAAACTCACCCAGATGACTGCAAGGAGATTCCTACAGGCCCTGGGTTACATGGCATCCTGCATTCTACTGGTTCCATTAGCAAAACTACACATGAGAAAGCTTCAATGGTACCTAAAAAGCATTTGGTCTCAACACAGCAACAACTTGGAGACAATCATACCACTCATTCCATGCCTACAGAAGGAATTCCTATGGTGGGCCTCGGTGAGCCAGGAAAACACAGGTATGTCATTCAAAAAAACCACAGATAACACAGACCATGACTACAGATGCCTCAGACCTTGGATGGGGGGCGCACATGGAAGGCAGGTGTATACAAGGACAATGGTCTCCAAAGGAAACACATCTGCATATAAACCAAAAGGAAATGCTGGCAGTAATGCATGCCATCGAGGCTTTTCAACACCAACTCCAGCAAGGCCATTTAATGATACGGACAGACAACACCACTGTGATGTGGTACATAAACAAGCAGGGGGGAACCCACTCTTACCCCCTTTGCAGACTGACAATGCAGCTTTGGGAGAAATCACTGAGCCTATACATCCAGTTACAATCCCAGTTTGTTCCAGGAAAAGACAATGTGTTGGCGGACAGCCTAAGCAGGAATTTCACAGATCCACACGAGTGGAGGTTACATCCGAAGGCCTTCAGACAACTCACTTCGACATGGGGCAAGCCAGAAGTGGACCTATTTGCCTCTCACCTCAACCATCTTCTACCAAAATTTTGCACAAGGACATACCATCCAAAAGCTTGGAAAATAGATGCCCTCTCATTCAACTGGAACTCCCTAGCAATCTATGCATTCCCACCTCTGCCACTGATGACCTCAGTATTACTAAAGATCAAAGCAGAGAAGCCCAAGGGAATCATAATAGCTCCGGATTGGCCAAGACAACACTGGTACCCACTACTATGGAGCATATGTCACACCAGGAGGTGGGCCCTCCCTCAGTGGCCTCTACTTTTGACTCAACACAATTTCGAAACACGGCATCCAAACCTTCAGACACTGCAGCTAACAGCCTGGGAGATCCCATAAGTAACTTCAGCTTATCTCTCTCCAAGGAAGTTCAGCGGATACTAACAGAGGCTCGAAGACCATCCACCAGAAAGGTTTACTTAGCAAAGTGGAAAAGATTCAGCAATTGGAATACCAGCAAGGGACATGATGCATCATTGCTGAACATCCCACTTATCTTGGAATATTTGGCAGATATGTTAAAGAACGGCCTCTCATATTCTTCCATAAAGATACATGCATCTGCTATTTCAGCTAGATACAACACTGATCCTCCTGTTTTCTCTCACCCCTTACTAAGACAATTCCTCAGGGGAATCAAGAACATTAAGCCACCAAGAAAGGCCCCAGTGCCAGCCTGGGACCTCAATTTTGTCTTAGAAAAACTGACTCTACCTCCTTTTGAGCCAGCAGCTTCAGTTGACTTGCAATTTCTCTCATGGAAGACAGCTTTCCTGTTGGCAATTACCTCAGCAAGAAGGGTTTCGGAGCTACAGGCCCTAATGGCAATACCACCCTTTATTATTTTCCACAGAGACAGGGTTTCATTAAGGACCAGCCCTACTTTTATGCCAAAGGTGATATCTAGGGTTTCTCTAAATCAAGCCATTCATCTGCCTGCTTTCTTCCCCAATCCTGAGAATAAGGGGGAAAGACTTTTGCATACCTTGGACATTCACAGACAACTTCGATACTACCTGGACAGAACCAAGGCCAGTAGGAAGTCTGAACAACTTTTTGTAGCTTACGCCCCTGCAGTCCAAGGAAAAGCAATTTCAAAACAGACTATTTCTAAATGGATTGGACATTGCATCAGATTCTGTTATTCCTTTCATGGAAAGACTGTTCCAGCCAATGTCAGACCACATTCCACCAGAGCTACAGCCACCTCTACAGCATTTTTAAGAGGGGTGCCTACCAAGGACATTCTAGAAGCTGCTACATGGAGCTCCGTGCATACATTCTCCAAACACTACAATCTCCCTCTATATTCCAGATCCAGAGCAGGCTTTGCTTCGGAAGTCCTGCAGGGTTTGATTGCCACACCATCTCTTTCCTAGAGCATACCTCCTCCCCCAGCTAAGCTATGGTATTCTACCCACATGTTATGACTGCAGTTGCATTCTTGAAGGACATAGTACAGTTTTGTACCTACCATAAATGTAGATGTCCGATAGACATGCAACTGCAGTCAGATTTTCCCTCCCTCCATACCCCTCTATGTCTAGGGTCCACTCCTATCCCTGTTACTCTTAGCCGGGGATATCTGTTATAGTGTATTTGTTTTATTGCTCATTTATTTGTTTGGAATCCTGTTTTTTGTCTTCCAATTTGATTACAGCCTTCCTTGGAGGGCACCTGGCATCTGGGGCAAGAAACACTGAAGAAAATGGCGTCGGCTGATGCTTATGTACTCCAGCCGCTCTGACGTCGGAGAGAAATGCGACATCAGCCGACGTCGGACCCAGACTTTGGAATCCGGCCGACCGAGGGCTGCCTGAGGCAGGACAACCCACATGTTGTGACTGCAGTTGCATGTCTATCGGACATCTACATTTATGGTAGGTACAAAACTGTACTTTATGAGTGCTGGCTTGGCAGCACACAGATCTGTCATCCATCTGCACTTTAATGGCTATAGCTCTAAAAATGACACTTTTTACTATTGTGCAGTCTCCCACATTTTTGATCATTCAAATCAATCCACCAGACTACAGATTGGCACTATTTTTACACACATACCTTGCTGGGAAATGACATGCCTCTTAATGCTTGATCCATTGCATCAATTTGGGAGAACCCTGTTTCTCTTCCATTTTCGACAGCACAAAGCAACATAATCAGATTTTGTTTTGTTTCAAAGACTGTATATTTATTGGGGGTGTCCTAACACAAGTAATACAAAATGCATCTGCACTTTAATGGGATGCATACCATAAACCAGGTTATTGCTTAGTATAAACAGACCAGTCATGAATGGTCTGTTCTATACAAATTTAAACATATTAAGTGTATAAATGTTTTTTTTAACTTTTCAGCGTTTGTCACAAAATTGCCTTTCTAGGGAACAGTGAGAAACCTGAAATTGTTATTCATGTTTCCACAACTACATACCAAGTATTCTAAGTTTGTGTAACATGCTTTCTTGTTTCATCCCTAATTGTGTACAGCAATATGATGGGCATGTCACGTACATATAAACACACATGCACAGGGATCCTTTTACTTATTGAATGTCCTAGTAATACCCATCATTAAACTAAAAGGCATACTAAAAATGTACAAACTTACTATTACATTTTTAGTTTTTTAGTCTTTTATATGCCTACACTGTGTTGTGTTACTTATTATAAGTCATTTATACAGTGTTATACTGTCTCAAAACTCTTGATTCCTTGTAATTAGTGATCTTGTTTCTGTACCTGTGACATTATGTTAAGTCACTTGGCTGACCACTGCCATGTCTTATAGCATTGACACTGTGAGGTTAATGGCATTGGCATTGTTTTATAGACTGCATACACAGGCAACTTACGGTACAAATCCTAATTAGAAAAATTAGAAAAAAAAGAAAAATGCTCTGTAAAAACTATTAACTGTTAAATATTGTGCTTCTAATGTAAATCAAAGCCTAGTGCATGCTGAGTGATGTCACAGTGACGCTCCACTTGTTTGTTTCTTAACTAGGTAGCTCTATCAAACAGAAGCCTTTTTACAGGGAAACCCAGGATGATATATTCCCATTCTACAGCAGTAGTATAAGAAGTCATGTAATTTGTGCTGTCTGGCAGACGCTCCTTTATTTGGTTAAGAGAAAAACATTGTTTGATCGTGTGCCTGTCCTCCTGATATTAAATCTATGTGCTAAATTTTCCATGGATGGTTCTGATTTAACAAAAACAGAATGAACCAAAGTAGTATTTCAGATACTTTGTTTTGTTATTGACTTTCAGTAGTATAGAACCTATCCAGAATGGCTGTGTCAACTTTTTTATTAGCTTAAAAACTTTTGCGGGGACTAATTAGTATCACAGGAAGGCCAGAGAAGGGGAAGGTTGGGAGTGAGTAGCCAAAGTTGACTCACCCATCCTTGGGAGGAGGAGGTGGCTAGATCTGCTGCACTGTTGACCCTATGTGGCAAACCAGGGTGAGCTGGGATTGGGTTATAGTGCTTAAGTACTGTATGTAAATGAGGAGGCTCATCATATGGAAAAACGATTCACTCCTAGGCAGTGGCATGTGTGAAAATCGGTGACCAGCATGGGGAAGAGTTAGGCCAGATGGGGAAGCCATCACAAAATTTCAGCAAACTAGTCTACTGCCATGCATGCACTCTTACCTCTGTGGAGAAAAAGTAAGTTGATAAGGCTGTCAATGTAGCCAGAGAACAATTTGGTATAGCTCTTGCCCCTCATCAGAGGAATAGGTGGACCATATGGTGCTAGGAAGGAAAGGTATTGGCTGGGTGATCCAAAAAAAAAAAAAAATTACAACAACTGTAATAACATTTCTAATCCTGTGCTATTTGGAATATCGAAAACTGAAAATATCGACCATCAGAATATCAAACGTAAAATGCTGAGTATTCAGAAGACTGACAAATGCCAATAGCTCATTTCTGAGATTGCATTACAGCTTTGAGTGGGATTTTACCCCCTCCTTGCTGTAGTGTGATCGCAGAGTTGGTATATACAGTAAGCTAATAAACAGGGAATGTGGGGGGAGGTGTGCAAAAAATGTTTGTTTTTTTTTAATTGGTTTCAATACACTGATCATTTGATGTTTTGAATGGCGACTATTTATGAAGTTGACATTCTGATATCAACCCTTTCAAATCGATATCAAGAATATAAAATAAAAAAGATGAATCCACCTGCTCTAAAAGTTTACCTTAGATGCTGATATGGCTTAGATGTTTCTATAATGAAAGTATAGCGGTTTAGCTAGAGAGTCATGGGACAAATAATAGGGTGATGTGCACTTGTCTAGTAATCAGGTACCCTAGATACTGTAAGCTGGATTGCATCATTGGTCAAAACCCAGTTATAGATGGATGCTTGACTAGTAGGACTGTTTGTGTGCAAGTCTGATAAACCAAGCTCTAAAAAGATTTCTCTCATGACAGTCTAAGTAAGTTTCTATGTCAGCACCTCTAGCTGTAGGTAGGTAGGTCTACATTGTAGACAATAATGGAACTGGAAGCCAGAACTAACTCAAAAGTAAGTGACTAAATATCTGGATAAACAGTAGAAAGACTAAAGTCAAGGATGGAAGAAATGGCCAGTATGAATCTTAATGTGTTTGTGCATGTAATTGTAATAAGCCAGACTTTACAAGTGTTGTCATTACATCAAACTGAACATATTTGCAGTCCATGGAAACATCTGTGGCTATAATCTACACAACTGAGGACACTTGTATGATTATAGAAATAAACACTGTATGCAAATAACTTGAAAATGTAGGGAAACTATAACTGTGTAAAATAGGACTAGAACACAGAACTCAAAACTAAGTGGCTGAATATTTGGATGAACTGCAGGAATGCTGTATAACTTAAATTCAGCATTCTTCTTAATAAAATACTGTGTCAACACCTTGATATAAGCAATCATCTCTGAATGTGGTGTAACCTGCTAAACTAATGAAAAAACATGTTTTAGGATGCCTTCTAGATTCAGAGAAAGCAATAGTATTTGTTTCTGACTACAAACCCCATGTCTCAGAGGAAAGACATTGTTTGCAAGATTCTGAGCATTTAGGTGCCTGGCTGTGTGATATAGAAGGAAAAAGTCCTGACTGCACCCAGAAGGCCTTAGCTGGAATAACAGTTCGGTAGCAGGCAGATCCAGTTAAGGTTGGGTAGAAGTGAGCACCGCATAGCAGTTCATCCATTCTGGATGAATGCAAGTAATACAATTACTGTAATTCTGAGCACTAAAGTGAGGATATGAATTTAGCTTTACCAAGTTATTGGTGGTAGCCTCCATGTGTCTACATGAAAGTGCACATGCATATATGGGAGGCAATGCAAGCCCCCACAGTTATGTGGGTTTTCACATCAGAAATTCCCCTGAGTCCTCAGAGAATGATGTAGCTATATTGCAGGGGCATTGGATAGTTCATAGGTATTTACTAGGCTAATGACCACAAGGGCGTTTTAAAGCCTAGCCATGTATCCCAAATCTCTGACAAGTTCTGATACCCTTGATAAGTGTAACCATGGGCCTGGGAAATGAACCCATCTAACAGGTTACCTGTTTGCATTAGAGACATAGGTGCCAAACCAGGGATGAATTTCTGGTTTCCCATCCAATTGTCCAAATTCACTTGAATTGGGTTAGGGAGGAACTCTGCTTCACATGGATGGGGGGAGCCTGTTCCATAGATGGGGTAGTCTATGGGATACATACCTATCTCTCCAGCAGGTCCTATTTATATCACAGGCAAGGTTTAAGTCTTTAGAATGGGTAATTCTGCTACTGTTTGTTTTGTGGATATGCAGGAGGTCCATCAGAGTGGGGTCTGACAATATCCTGTATGCCAGGCATAGATCTTCCCTCAAAAGCCTGTAGGAGACAGAATACAGGGATAGGGCCTTGAGGTGGTATGCATAGGACATATTACTTATGCTCTGTATTCTTCTTTTAGTGAGGAATGTTAGTGGACATTCCAGTTGTTGGATATGCCTGGTTTGGTATATGCCAAAAGGTGCATTGTACTCAATGACAGTGGAACAATGACTTCCTTGGACTTAGTTGCCATACCTTTGTTTATAAGTTCTGCAACATAGAATGATTTCCTCACCACTGTAGACATGTGATGATCAAAGGCTAGATTACTATCTATGTGTGTCCCTAAGTCCCTGACTACTGGGTCAACTCTAAGGGGTGTGTTGTCAATATGATAGTTACCAGGGATGGATGACTTCCCAAAGGATACTATTATGCATTTGTCTGTGTCAACCCCTCCTGACTTCTGAGAAGTAAATGTCAAAAAGGAGTGGTCCAAGGACTGATCCCTGAGGGACTCCACTTGTGACTGGCCTCTTTGTAGAGGTGGACTCCACAATTCTAACTTCCTGGATCCTGTCTGTGAGCCAGTTGGCTATCCACTGGGTGATATATGGGTTTGTACCTAACCTCTTGAGTTTGTCAACAGTGCCTGAGTGGGGTATTGTGTCAAATGCCTTGGCCAGGTCAAGGACAGCTCGTAATTTGCAGTCATCTCAAATTTAGTCAGCCATTGACATTGGCCTTGACTTCTGAAAAATAAATTCCAAAAAGGAGCAGTCCAAGGACTGATCCCTGTGCCTGCCGAGGGTATTTCATAGCTTCATACGTTCATAGGTTCATACTAGGCTATCTGCCTTAGGGCATTTATAAGCCTAGCTAGAGTATGTTTGGCTTTCGCCACCCATTTTAAATTTATTTTGCTATGCCCTTTTTCGAGGTTAGTATACTGTGCCTCTGTCTAACAGTGACACAGAAGTGATACCCGGGGTAAACCTATGATCTCCCATCCACTCATCAAGACTCCTCTTGAAGAGAATCAATGAGGGACTCTGCCTAACCTGGACTGGGATTTTATTCCATAGTGAAGGGAGCCTCTGGGTTATGAATCTGTCCCTCCAGCATGTCCTATTTATTTCAGTGCTGAGGTTCAAGTCTCTCGGCGTGTAGCTCGATGGGATTTGGATTTTTGAGGTGCAGCATGTCCCTTAATTCGGGTTGGACATGGCCTTATCGTCAGGCACAGGTCACCTCTGAGCAGGCGGTATGCCACTGAGTAGAGCTGGAGTTTCTTTAACCGGGCAGCATATGGCATCTGTTTGAGCCCTTTGATCCTCTTGGTGAGGTACTTTTGGGGTCTTTCCAGTTGCTGCAGGTGTTTGGTAAGGTACATCCCAAAATGGGCATTGTACTCGATTATGGGCCTGATGAGGGATGAGTAAAGAGGCACGATGACCTCCCTAATCTAGATGTGAATCCCTTCATGATTAGATGGGCTATATAAAATGTTTTTCTAACCACTTTGGCCACGTGGTTGTCAAATGAGAGATTGCTATCAACTTGGGTCCCCAGGTCCCTAATTACTTCTTCTGTACTTAATGGATTACCACCTATGTGGTAATTTGTGAGCACTTTGTTTTTGCCAAAGGGATGACTACACACTTTTGGCATTTAGCTTGAGGCCATGGCTCTGGCACCAGTTGTCTGTTTCTATGAGGCCCTTTTGGAGGATGCTTGTGTCGGCTGGAGAGTCGATTATGGCCCAGTTTGCAGTCATCTGCGAACTTGGTCAGCCACAGTCCTTCCGTGTTGGCCTGTACCTCCGAGAAATATATACCAAACAAGAGAGGTCCCAGGACTGAGCCTTGTGGGACGCCACTTGTAACTGGTTTGGAGTCTGACATGGCTCCAGCAATTCTAACCATGTGGGTTCTGTCCTTGAGCCAGTTTGCAACCCATCTAGTGACATAGGGGTTTATATTTAAGCTGGTGAGCTTATCTATAATGCCCGAGTGGGGTATTGTATCGAAGGCTTTTTGCGAGGTCCAGATAGGCTGTGTGGACCACCTTCCCTTCGTCAATGGCCTTGGTGACTGTTTCAAAGAAGTCAACCAGATTTAAGAGGCAGGATCTGCCCTTAACAAAGCCGAACTGGGTAGGATCCAGTGTCTGTAGGTCCCCAATATCTTTATTTATGAGGTCCATGATGATCCTTTCCATAGCTTTGCAGACCAAGCTAGTCAGGCTTATGGGGCGATAGTTTCCAGGGTCCGTTGAGGCACCACCTTTGTGGAGAGGGACCACTGTTGCTGTACGCCACTCTTTGGGTACATATCCTGTAGTAAGGCTGAGATTGAACAGTAGTTTTATGTTTGGGTTTAGCTCTTCTTGGAGTTCATGTAGGACGCAGCCTGGGACACCGTCTGGTCCTATTGATGCTGTGTTTTTTGCTTTGGAGAGGGCGGCTCCCACCTGAGCATCTGAGATGTCAGGGGGGCAGCACTCTGCTGGGATAGATATTTGCCCTTTTGGTGGGGAGTGGGGGGAGTTTGCGCTGAACCTGTCAGCTAGGATGTTGGCAATGTCTGTGGGTTCGGTGTATTTTTCGTCATTTTGGACTAATTCTGAGCATATCTGGGAATTCCCACCCAGGTTCCTAACATAACTAAAGAAAGCCTTGTGATTATCCTTAGTGTCCTGTGCAATTTTTCTCTCGAAGCTGGCCTTTGACGATTTTATGAGTGCCCTTGGTTTTTTGCTAATACTGATCAGAGATGGCTTCCTTTTTTGGGATTTTGCTCTATCATGTAGTAGCTTCCTCCTTCTATTGTATAGTTTGTTTATGGCTGGGGTCCACCAGACAGGTCGTCTGCCTTTGGAGGATTGGGTCTTGGTTTTATTTGGGATTGCATGATCTATGCATTCCTGAAGGTGTTCATAGAATGCATTTATAAAGGATTCTGTGGTCTGGGCCGTATTTTCCACAGGCCCGGGGGCTTTGAAGGATTCCACCTCGGTTTTGAGGAGTGTGAAGTTTGCTTTAGAGAAGTTTTTCACTGTGGTTTTCTGGGCAGGGGGTGGGGTCGGGATGTGAATATCCAGTGAGATCAATTTATGGTCTGATCTTACCAGTGAGGCATACACTTCTGGTCTGGAGCATAGAGTCCCCATGTTGGTGATGATCAGGTCCAGTATGTTTTCCCCTCTTGTGGGAGTGGTAACAAGTTGTTCCATAGCATTTGAGTTTATGAATTCTAGGAACCTTTGGGCAAGGGTGTTGGAGCTAGAGTAATGCTCCCAATCTATGTTTGGGTAGTTGAAGTCGCCCAATATAATGGTGTTCGGAGAGACCTTCATATTTTCCAGTGTTCTCAGGAAGGCCGAGTGGGGTTCCTGGGTTTGGGAGGGTGGTCTGTAGCAGGCTATAAACTGGAAGGCAGTTTTACCCACTGTTAGTTGCACATGGATAGTCTCTGATGCTTCGTGCTTTGCCACCAACCTGGAGGTGTGGGTATCTTTGATGAATATCGATACTCCCCCTCCTTTTGTGGTTCAATCCAAGTTTTGGGGCCGAAAAGCATGGTATGAGGTATAACCTGGTAGTGCTGGGGTGCTCTCGGGAGTCCTGAACCATTTCTTGTGTGTACTTTGTCTAGGAGGTCTTTGTGGTTTAGGAAGGTTACATGTAAGTGTCTCAGTATATGTGGGTCTATATGTCTGCTTTGAATTGCGTGATGGGTGCAGCATGTGTACTACTAACAACCTTATTGACATCGGGAGTACTTTTATGTGAGAGCTTTGCCTCCAGTGACATTGTGTAAATACATCTCTCATATACCATATCAGTTTGTTTGAGAATTAACTGGTTGTCAGTAAACATGAGGCAATTTCTACATTGCCTCAGGATGCCCATATCCACCAAGCCAGTAACGGAGACAGTAGGAAAGTTCATATCCATGGCAACAGACCCTTTTTTATTGATTAGACTGTTGGAGTGAGAATATCAATCACTGTCAGGAGTATCTGGTTTCCAACTATGTGGATAGTGCTTGTCACTGCAAACTAGTTATCCTGTATAACTAGATACTGGAGAAATTTCAGTTGTGCTTTTACAGGAAAAATGTCGCTCAAGGAGTCTGTACAGAGCACTGCCAAACACTTGAGGGGAAACTAATACATAGATCCTGAAAACTTAAGAATGAAATATTTAGCAGATATTCTGAGGTTAAAACAAATCAAGCAGTACTTACTGAAAACAATCAATTAGCTTGTCAAGAATGATGAAAAGAAGGGAGTCGCATAAATGGCTACTGCCTGGCTACTACTAATAGTGGTCTCACCACAGTTTCACCTTGTTGGGATACAATATTCCTTTGCTTCTTCTCTCACAAGAAGCAAAATGTTAGCACCAATCCCAAGAAGAGAAGCAGGCCACAGCTTGTCTGGTGAACCACAGTTTGTCCCAGACGTTGCAAGTGTCTGTAGGCTTGTAGCCTTTTTCTGGTAGATGCCTTGAATAGCAACCAGACCAATCAGGTACATTAAGAACAGACTCTCACTCTCCAACCAGAAGCAGTCAGGAATCAATGCACTCTGCTCGTACTCTCACCAGGATCAGAATATGAGCACAGATTCCAAGCTGTCACCTATAAAGCTGTTATTAGGCTTTCTGGTGACCAGCAGTCTCCACGAAATAATGTCACTGTACTTCTTCTCTCACCAGGAGAAAACAGATGCAGTAATCCCAAGATGAGTACTGAGAGGCAGAATGTGGGCTCTACAATAATTGGTGGTCTTGCAATAGATGCTTAAAGGTAAGATTAATAAAATGGTTTATCCTAGGTACTGCAGTGTGCACTAAGCAGTTAGATATGAAATTGGGTAACTTACGTTTTAGCTGTACAAAAAGTTACGTTTTAGTGGAGAGCCACTATTTTTAAAAGAGCAAGATAGATTCAAAGGGGGTGGGAGCTTTTGTATTCTGGTACTATGGAATACAGTAGGATGGCCAATACATTTAAATAGTTGAGGGGGAGTGATTTCACAAAATGATAATGTTGTGCTTACTCACACCAGCCAGTAAAAGTAGAAAAGAAATGAGATATATGGTCAAATTAACATAAGGGGCAGACAACTAAAAGGACAGTGATATTTAAGAACACAGCAGTAACAAGGTGGGAGGGTAAGCAAAAATTCTGCCTGACTCACAAGAGACAGAGCTGTGGTCTCTCCAAGTTTTAATATGCAGTTAAAAGCAGAATATAAGTAAAACAGTGTAAATAAAACAAATCACAGTATACAAAACAGAAAAGGGCAATAAAGTAATACAAAATACAAGAAATAAAAAGCAAAATAACCTTTCCCTCAAAGCAAGCTGTGGCAGAGTCTGGGTGAGCCTTTCCAGTAAAGCCATACAAGAAATAAAAACAAACTAACCTTTCCCCTCAAAGCAAGCTGTGGCAGAGTCTAGTTGTGGTCTGGAGATATCTAGGGTACACCCGTAAACGTGATGGGCCCCAGTCTGGGGGTGGTGGATTGAATGTCCCTGTAGTCCTTATGAAGAAGTGAGATGGGATGGGTCACAAGCAACCTTCATGCCTGTCTGGATTGTAGCTCTTTCTGGTCAGCCTTCATCCCTAAAGGGGTCTTCCTCATTGTAGGGATTGAATGTTCTCGCAAC
This sequence comes from Protopterus annectens, assembly GCF_019279795.1. Lineage (NCBI taxonomy): Eukaryota > Metazoa > Chordata > Ceratodontiformes > Protopteridae > Protopterus > Protopterus annectens. The sequence continues at coordinate 673,563,991 of NC_056745.1, forward strand.
CCGTTAGAAGAGGGCTTGAGAATGACAGGCAGGGAGGCAAAAAGTATACATGGAAAGTAAATAAATAAGAGACTTTGAGTATTTACATGAGGAGTAACAGTTGAATTTTAAGAAAATTAGGGGTATTATACCTAATAATAGCAAAATAAACAATATCAAACTAAAGCAAAAAGTGAGAAAGAATTATCTAAATATGTTATCCATTTTTTTGAAGGATGCTACTTTTGTTGCTCACATGTGATTCCATGAGTGCCCAATGAAGCAGTCCTAAAATGCTACCACCACATCCCACACTGGTCTGTCCAATCACAAAGTTTAAGTACTGCCAGAAAACTAGTTATGAACCTGTCCTTCAAGTTACTGCTGGTGACAGAGGAAAGTCTCACCCTAAACTTCCCCTCAGGAAATACCATCAACTATAAATCCCCCTACTTTACTGTCACTAGGGAACAGGTCCTTAATGCTCTCTGAGGTTAAGAACACTGCATCAATGGGGCAGACAGTATCCCAGGATGCCTTTTAAATAGCATGAAACATGGTATATACCAGGCCGTCTGGTATTACTATTTAATTGTAGCCTCCTAACAGGCTTCCATGCCTCATGAATGGAGAACAGCAACAGTCATCCCTCATCACAAAGGTGGGTCATCTACAAACCCTGGAAGCTACAGACCCGTAATTCTCACTAGTCTCATAATGTAAAGCCGTGGAAAAATTATCATGGAAATAATGAATAATGTCATAGAAAACCTCCAGACACTGGACCCATCCCAATGTGGTTTCATCAAGTCCAGGTCATGCCTACTTAACTTGATAGATTTCTTTGAGAAGGTCTACAAAGCAATGGGTGAGGGCAAAATGGTTCACACTGCCTACCTTAACCTGGCCAAGGCATTTGACACAGTACTGTACTTGGGTATTGTTGACAAACTCAAGAGGTTAGGTATAAACCCTTATGCCATCCAGTGGATAGCCAGCTGGCTCACAGACAGGGCCTAGGAAGTTAGAATTGGGGAGTCCACATCTACAAAGAGACCAGTCACAACCAGAGACCTACAGAGATCATTCCTGGAACTGCTTTTTGGCATGTACTTTTCTGAAGTCAAGGCCAGTGTGAAGGGCCTCTGGCTGACTAAATTTGCAGATGATTGCAAGTTAGGAGCAGTCTTAGAATTTACCACTGACACCCATGTTCTCCAGGAAGGGCTGATACACACAAATAACTGGTATCAGAGTTGTGGACTAAAGCTAAATGCCAAGAAATGCATAATAGTATCCTTCGAGAATGCATCCATCCCTGGTAGCTTATCATATTGACAGTACACTAGAGTTGACCCAGTATTCTAGCTTTTCACCATCACTTGTCTACAGTAGTGAGGAAATAATTCTATGTTGTGCAACTTATAAACAAAGGCATGGCATCTAGGTCCAAAGAGGGCACTGTGCCACTGTATTCAGCATTAATGAGACCTTTCATTCAGTACCCCCCCCCCCGTACCCATTGGTGTGTGCCTGGAATATCTCCAGAGGTTTCTCAACAAACGAATACAAGACCTAGGTAACACATCCTATGCAGACCACCTCAAGGTCCTGTTCCTGTATTCTGTCTCCTAAAGGCTGTTGAGGGGAGAACTGTGCCTGTTATACAAGGCATTGTCAGACCCCATCCTGATGGACCTCCTGCATATCCGCAAAACAAACAGTACCAGAATTACCCATTCTAAAGGCTTAAACCTTGCCTGTGATATAAAGAGGACCTGCTGAAGAAACCGGTATGTATCCCGGAGACTACCCCTTCTCTGGAACAGGCTCCCCGTCCATGTGAAGCAGAGTTCCTCCCTAACCCAATTCAAGTGTAACTTGGGCAATTGGATGGGGAACAGAAAATTCGTCCCTGGTTTGGCACCTGTGTATCTAATAGACACAGGCAGCCGGTAAATGGTTTATCTCCCAGCCCCCTGCTTACACTTATTAAGGGTACCAGAACTTGTCAGAGATTCGGAATGCATGGCTAGGCTTAAATAGGCCCTTGTCATTAGCCTAGTACACACCTATGAACCTATGACAGTAGTATCACTGGACACACCCGCATTTAGGTGCATTTGTTACACAAAATAATGCAGTTCTGACTCACTCTTGGGAAGCTGATTCAGTCTATGGAGGCTTCCATTAAGATGGCAGGTAATATAACCTGGGATGTCTCATTCAGAGATAAGGTGGATGATGAATTAAAAAAAAAAAAAATCTGCCACTCTTCATGCCTTAGTCCATCCATCACAGAGTCTAAGTAATGCCAGAAAACCAAAAGCATCAGCTCAGTGCCATACACTTGTCCGTTACTTCCTGGAGCCTCCTAGTAAGAATCTGTAAGCTGTCCTGCCTGTTCTGCTCTTAAAAGGTATGCACACCAAAGGGTGGCTAACCATTACTGGGAACAACCCTCCCACTCCTATCAACCATCCCCTAAACTAACAGCTATCCGTATTCTTATCCACTGTAACAATGTTCTACCATCTCCGAGCTAGCCTGTTGTCTGTCCCTGTAGAGAACATCACTGTACTATACTCCACATAAATGTATTTTCCCACCCTCTACTGTCAGGGAAGGTGATGACACATTATGAAGAACAGCCAAACATTCCTTCAGAGAGTTACTCCACCTTCACCATTGTCTAGCTATGGAGGGCAGTGGTACACAATCAAAACAGCCACATATATCTGCAGAGGGTGGCTACACATTTTCATGGAATTACACGGTTTAGTAACCACTGGAGGCAGAAATGAGGAAACACCCTTACATACTGACGGCATAATTGGAACTTCCTAATGACTAGCTGCAGGAAGAGGCATGTGAATGCTTACAACAGCCAGTCTAGCACTTGGTCTCCAGCCATAGCTTTCTGTTAACAGTTGCACTTTCAGGCAGTTAATTTCCACAACTCTCACCCACAATGAGTTTGTCCACAGCCACTCGTATTAGTCTAGAAACAAAACATAAATCATATTTTAACACGATTGAGTCTACTTTAAATGTTAAGAAATGTACTTGTCTTCCTTTGTTCCCTTAACAGATGTTAGCATAAAAATGTTTGTCTTCATTAAAGGAGAACCGTACCCACAGACTGATAAAACATGTTTATTTCATCATGACTTGATGCTTCCTACATTTTAATACCACTTTTGGACTCTGTACATTTTTTACATTTTTAAATGTAATTCCAGAATCTGCTCACCTGGGGTCCAGCATCTTGATTTTTTCAGTCTACATTTAGGTATCCACAATTCAGTGTTTGACTTTAAAATATTACATAATAGCTCCTAAGCTCCTATCAATGCATTGAGTTTACATGTATCTTCACATATACCCTGCCTTCTTTCTTTATTTATTTATTTATTTACATTTGTTGACCGGGCTAGTCTAACTGGATACATGTCCATTTTCAGTAGAGGCCCGGGGAGAAAGGCTCCAAGAAAAGGAAAAAAAAACATTATTATACAATATTAATATAAAAAGTTATCATCAAGTACAGATAATAACAGTATTGCAATATTTGTGAAAGAGAAAAAGAAAAAACAATGCTATTGTGTTCTGAGGTATTTAGAAGGGAATGAACTAGGAACAAATACAGAATAAACAAAAACAAGTGTTTTTTTAGGTAGGAAACATAGTACAGCAAAAAGGACATTGAAATATTTGAGTGATATAATACACTGAAGAAGTGAATTAAAAGGGAGAGCAGGAATGAGTAAGGAGGAAAATCAGTCAGGGTTTGTGCAGGGACAAAGCCAGTGATTTTTAAAATGTGCTTTGAGATGTTTTTTAAAAAGATGCGTGGAAGAGAGAGTAGAAAGTTCACTTGGAAGCTGGTTCCAGGCCTTGCCAACTGTGTTAGTGAAAAGCGAGTCTCCAGCTTTGTTTTTAGATTTAATAGTGGAAACTAGAAGCTTATCGGCTGAGCGAAGAGTTGTAAGGTTTTTGTAAGGGGTAGTCAGATTTGTGAGGATTGGGGTATTATTAGGGTGGAAAAGTATCTTTTGGGTTATAGTAAGATGATGACAGAGTAGTTGGTGCTGCAGTTCTAACCAGCCTAATTGTTTGAGGTTGAGACAGTGGTGTGTTCTAAAAGGGTTGCCGGTAGCGAATCTGGCTATGTTATTATAGCTAGTGGCAAGTTTGTTAAGGTTGTTTTTAGAAAGGTTAGTATAAATGGCAGAAGCAGAAAACAGGATAGAGATCAGATGAGTTTGGGCTATAGTGGTTCTGGCTGTAGGTGTAAGGAAGGGTTTGATTCTATACAGGGAACCTAGTTTTTTTGTTGACAGATTTTATGGTAGTGTTGATGTGTTCGTCATAGCTAAGGTTGTCTCTGTGTCTGTTGCTTCTTTTTCTTTCTAAAGTAGATAGTTTTCATTCTTTTATTATGCCTGACTTTCTTTAAGTCAGTCAGGTTTAATTACCATTTTTCAATGACTACAAACAGGGAAAATCACGCAGAATAGTATTCTCTGTGTCTGTTGCTTCTTTTTCTTTCTAAAGTAGATAGTTTTCATTCTTTTGTTATGCCTGAGTTGCAGTGCTTAAACTGATCTCCCCTCCCCCTAAACACCTCCCCTGCGTATCTGTCAAAAGCTGTTTGCTGCTGTGATTGATAGCTCACATTAAGGGACAAAAGTGCATGTACTGTCACCTTGTACTATCAACCTGCATACAGTGGGACACTTATTTTTGCTGCACCATGGCCTCTTTCTCTCCTCAAATTTTAATGTTTACTACCAACAAATTGGTAACACATTGTTTGGCAAACTTTTCAACTTCATTTTTCAGAGATTCCTGGAAAGCAAAATTTTTAAATAATTGTGTCACAAAGGCTGTAAAAAATAAAACATTTTGTTTTTATATAGCATGATGATGCGCTTAAAATAAGACTTTTTGCGTCAATGTGCATTTTCTAAACAGTAGTAATGCGAGTATAAACTATCACATTTTTGACTTAACAGTTATCACCATTGATTATCCGACAAGTTATGAAGGACAGATCAAAAGGAAAAATAAAAAAATGAGTATTCTGTAAAATCAGGGACATTTGAGATGTATGGTCTTGGGCTATTTACCTTTTATTGTACTGTTCTCTGCATTTGCTCCCTGTAATTTGTCTCGTGACGATTTATCCAAGTTGTCTGCAATAATTTTCTTAGACCAATAAATCATTGTTAATGGATCTTCTCCAATTTATTTTTCAGACATAGTAACACTGTATGCAGCCCCCCTTCACTGTTTTGTTTCTGATTCCAGTCACTTCAGTTTTTCATTCCTCTTTATAAATCCATCCCACATATTACTGTGTATTGTGTTTATGTAAATATGTTTATTGTCTTCCCTTTTAAATTAAAAGTTACCACCACTGGTGTATCTTAAAGCTCCCATATCACTTATTACAATGAAAGTAAAATTCTTTAATATAAAGACATCCAGGTTTATATTCCTGCATCAGACAACAGGTATTGGGCCTTCTTGTAGAGTATCTTTTTCTTTGGGGGAATTCTATGACTGTATCTAGTTTGCAATTGCCATGAAATTGGTCATCCAGAGACCACTGACAGACTTTACTTCAGAGAAGTTGTTCTTCTTTCAGCTTTTCCCGGTTAGGGGTCGCCACAGCAGAACTCCGGTCCGCTAATGATTGGCAGTAGATTTTTACGGTGCCGAGGTGCCAGCTCGACGCCCAACCTTCAACGAAGGCACGCCCATTCATGCATGTCTTTCGAACGCCACTGAACCACGGGGAGGACATGCAGACTCCACACAGAAGGCGCTCCAGCCGAGAATCGAACAGGAGAACCTTTTGCTGTGAGGCAACAATGCTGCCGCTGCACCACCGCAGCTTACAGACTTTACTTTAGAGAAGAAGTTCCCAAAAAGGAGCTGCCCCAGCACCAAGCACTTGCTGACTCTGACAGTGACTGACCTTTTTGCAGACTTCTTGGGACTTCTCTATAAGCCAACTGATTGTCTAGTGGGTGACATAGGAGTTTACACCTAATCTGGTAAGCTTGTCTACAATACTCAAGTGATATATGATGTAGAATGCTTTGGCAGGTCAAGGTAGGCCATATGCACCATTTTGCCCTCATCCATTGCTTGGATGACTTGAAGTCCACCAGGTTGAGTAGGCATGACTTGCCATTGAGTAAATCAATCTGGATTAGGTCCAGTGTGTGAAGGTTTTCAATGTCAAATATTATTTATCACATCCTTGATAATTCTTTCTATGACTTTACATATGAGACTTGTGAAGGCCGTGGTGGTGCAGCGGTTAGCATTGTCGCCTCATAGCAAGAGGTTTTTCCATTCGATTCTCGGCTGGAGCGCCTTCTGTGTGGAGTCTGTATGTCCTCCCAGTGGTTGAGTGACTTTTAAAGACATGCAGGTATGTGCGTGCATGAATGGGTGTGCCTTCTTTGAAGGTTGGGCGTCGGGCTGGCACCTCGGCACCATAAAAATCCACTGCCAATCATTAGCAGACCGGAGTAATGCGGTGGCGACCCCAACTGTGAAAAGCCGAAAGACATTACTTTTACTTTACATATGAGACTAGTCAGACATATACTTTACATATGAGACTAGTCAGACTTATAAGTCAGTAGTTACCCTGATCGGTAGATGGCCTGCCCTTGTGCAGAGGGATAACAGCTGCAGTCCTTCATTCATTTGGCATAAAGTCTATTTGGAGGCTGTGGTTAAATAATCATTTTAGTGGGCCCTTCAGGTCATGTTTCCTGCTGTCTAGGAGGAATCTTGGGATACTATTAGGACCCATCAGTGCAGTGTTTTTGGCCTTTTAGAGATCATTGAGAACCTATTCATTAGTGATAGTTATAGTTGGGGTTATTTCTTAAGAGGTGTCAAGGGGAGAAAGCAGGATAAAGTTGGAGAGGACTTTATTGGCCAGTCGATTTGCTATATCTTCTGGCACAGTATAAATAGCTTAAATTACAATTAGTTTAGTAAATTGTTGTATATTGCCTTTGAGGTTGCTGACGTAGCTTAAGAATCCCTTATGATTGTCCTTAGGCTAGGAGGCTACTTTAACTTCATTAAATTTTGCCAGAGTGTCACTTAATAGCAGGTTATTTGCCTTGGAGTAGTTCCTGAAAGTTATAGATCTGGCTAGTGTCCCAGGTTTTATTTCCAAGGAGGCAGCTTTGTGGTCTGACCTGATATGTGAGAATGTTACACTTTGTGTTTGGGGGGGGAGTGGGGTTGCAACCTTCACCCATGCTCATGAGGGCTAGGTTGAGTATCTTTGCACCCCAAGTGGGCATATGGACTAGCTGGAATGTTTGGGGCTGTGTAAGATTCCCATTTTATAGTGGTGTAGTTAAAGTTCCCCATAACTATGCATAAATATGATATTGAGTTGACTGCAGAGCTACTCCTAGTACATTTAATTACCTGATTGCTTAAAAATGTACAAGCCAGCTCACCAGTCCTGGGTAGAGCAAAGCAGCTTAGCTCACTGCTTTGGCTGCTTGGTTGGGAGGTTGCATATACAAATAAAAGTATTTGTTACCTTACCACAGAAACCAGTATCACAACTGCGGAAATGGCCAAGTCCCTTACAACCAAGTCCTACTGCACCCTCCCCTCCACAAAAGATGGTAGGTCCAGAGCACTGAACTGCACTATTACAGCCATACCACACCCCCCCGAAAAAAAAGTATAACCATGACCTGATACTGCAATATATTACCTCTTTGCCCTGTCACGCTGATTGCCTTTTGCTTACAGTACAAGGGCAGAGTAGCTGTTAGACTTCACTTATAAGGCTGTCTGCGACAAGCCTCAGTGTCATATTATGGCAGTCAGTCCCACAGATGTCCATTCATACAGGTGCTGGCATTCAGCACAAAGGATCCCATGCCACATCACAGCAGGTAGATCATTGTCCTAGTGGGACTAACTTGGTCAACAAAAAGTAAATAAATAACACATTATCCCTCTGTCCTTTCAACCGCCCTGCTGCTTTCAAAGAATTACTGAAGATTTACCCATTTTACAAACGAATGTAAATATTGTACCATTACACTCTGTTTACTAGAATATACATACAGTGTCTAATCTGAACTACTCGTGTTATTGCTTACATGTCTGTCTTTTTCACTTATGAAATGTTTTGAATTTCACCCAGGCTCATCCTGAGCTTGGTCGGTGGTGATCAGTGCACTACCCCAGTGAACAAACCTTACACACACACACACACACACACACACACACACACACACACACGCATTTTAGATAAGGCCTATAGAAATCAAGCTCTACCCATGATTGCAAACAGATAATAGATTACATACCAAATACTAAACAAGGTACCATCCAAGCAGCACAGAGTTACATTGGTATTACATTATTACAGTGAACTATAATCTGCAAAATAAAATGTAGAAAATATTAAGAGGACCTAAATTAGACCAATAACAAAAACCTGTAACAGACATAGTTTATGTAAACGCTGCAGCAGTGGTTCAGTCCATCACCCAACCAACAAGTAAATGGTTATGGGAAGTGAGTAACACACACAGTGCTACACTCCAGAGACACACAATGGGTTATGAAGGTACTTATGGAGGTGCAAACAAACAGCAGAAAGCATGTGCAATACATTTATAAAAAAAGCCTAGCCAGTTAGCATCATTGATGAGGAATGCAGTTGAGCCATCATTGTCATGGGATTAATATAGCATCATTTTAGTGTATTTCTCTGCTTTGTGAAAAGAGCTTGTAGACTTAGTAGTTTTTGGCTCTCCATGAACCAGGAAAAGTTGAAGACACAAACAAAGTTCCAGCACTACTATAAGGTACGACACAGGCAGCTAAACCAGGATCATTTTATGTTTTATGAAGCGCTTTTTGTCTTGCTTATAGCAATACTTCTTCAGATACTAAACAATACATACTTCCCATTTTTATTTTAAAACCAACAAATCATAATAATCTTTCAATCAATCTATTACACTCTAATTTAACCATTTCATTTCATGAACCCATCCATCCTTATTTAAAAATAATAACATTGTATGAATAACCATATTATTCTAAAATTCATTCATTCCCTACTAGTAATAAAACTCTCACCTCAACAAGCTTTTAAGTTTTAACACGCATACAATTGACGCAACTTCATTTAAGCCTGGTTAACAGCAAGCACTTGTCTGTAGTTGCCATAACTCTAACCTTTCCAAAATGAATGATTCTGGGCCCCCTCTATTACTACTCTTAATATAATCAAGTCCTCTAAATTTGAAGTTATGATCTGGGTTATCCATAATGTGCCTTGCTAGTGCGTTTTATTTTTACCTTTAATGATACAATAAATATGTTTGTATACACATTCCTTCAGTTTCTGATGTGTGATCTTTACTCAGGAATAGTTTCACTAGAATTGTTTTCATTGCTTTAAATGGAAGGTGTTGTGTCTATGTCACTGATGATCATTTGAGTCTATTTTAATTAAGTCTCAAGAAAAAGAAATGTAAGGTCATGAGAATAAATGTAGTGAAGCGCTGTCTCCATGGCATAGAGGGATAAAGCCCTCAGTGTGAATCAGATGTTTGATTGACTGAAGGCATTGCAGGAGCCATCTGGGGAAGGTAGGCATGAGTGAACTAAGTTGGTTCACCCTTTCTGAAATGATAGGTTGACAGCCCCGTCCACTCCCATACTGATGCCCAAAGGAGGTCAGCCATCAAGATAAGGCAGCACAAGGCCAAGCTGCATACTGTGCCCCTTCAAGTTACGCTGGCACTGTAGTCAGATTTTGGCATTCATGTGTAAGCATATGCATGCCACTATGCCTTCAGGAGTGGATCTGCCAGCCCAATCAATGCTGGAGTTATGAACTAAAAGCAAAAAGACTAATGTTTCCTGCTAATCGACAGTAATGATTCTATGACTCTCACCCCACTACCTTTGGACATTGAGAATATAATGGGTAATGGGGTATACAATATTAAATGCATTGAAATTAAAATCATTTGAATTCTAAGGGAAATATACACCATCAATTGCATCATTCAATGGAATGTGATATAATTGGGTTATTTTCTTGCATCCCAAAACCATTATAGCCCTGTTTATGCTATGAATACTTGCCACATTTTTCCAGGACTAGGACTAGATCAATTTCCTATCGCACATTATATTCCACATCAGGCAGTACCACTACTTGTATTTGCAGCCTATATTCATATAGAGGCTGATAATTAAACCTCATTTTATTATGTCTGGTTTCTGTTAACTGTCATATTAACCCACTGAATTAGTATGTCCATTGTGGGACTGTACTTCTCCCTCCTGCAGATTCATAAACTAATTAATGTGGAAACAAGAGTTTTGGTTGCACAGAAGGCAGTACTAAAATGTGGGAGTAGGAGAGGGAAGAGCAAACACAGAGGGCTGTGAAAGTGGTACAAAGCCAAAAATGAATCTAAAACATAGAAGGAAGCAAGAGAACAGCATCCTACAGGGTTGCATAAAGCATATGGATGGAGTATGAAAAAATAGATGCAAGAGATGAGTAGATACGGCACTGCAATAAACAGATTCAGAGGAATACAGCAGAAGAAAGGGCATCTAGGAGAGGACATCAACACAGAAGACATAGAAAAGATAAAAAGGATGAGGGGCACTTAAAATATAAGCTAGGCCCCTTACTTATGTCATGTAAAAGGACAAGAAGGGAAGAAGGAAGGGGAGAGACATGGGAAGAGATGCTGACTGTGACAAGTACAATGAAGTGGGGCAACAACATATGCAACAAGGACAAACTTAAAGTATGCTAAGAAAAGGAGTTGCTAAATAAATGAGAGTAATGGCATGAGGAGGAGTGCTGTGATTTGTAAAACAGGGTGGATGCGGTAAATGATTTATGCATGCATTTGTTGACTGGGGTAATGCACTTATATGGACCATTGTACAGCTCCACCTAAGGTAGGTTTACAAGCCAACAGTGTTCAAAACGTAAAATGTTATGTGGTAATGCAAATTGTATCCTGCAATCGGTGTACAATCTGCATTCCACATGGTTACAAAAATCAAGCAACAGAGTGGCTATACAAAGATGATGACTGTTTTCTAAACTAAATAATGGAGTGTGGTTTGTAAAAGATAAGGAATGACAGAGGTGTCTCAGCACCAGAAGGCATTAGAATTTTAAGTGGCAAATAAATAAAAGGAAGATGAGATTGTAAACACCAGCTCTGGATTCAAACATATGTAATAGAACAGGTAAGGAATGACCTAGGTGTCTCAGCAGTAGAAGGCATTACAATTTTAAGTGCCAAATAAAGCATAAAATGTAGATGAGATTGTAAACACCAGCTCTGGATTCAAACTTATGTAACAGAACAGGAAAGCAAAGGACACATTAAGAAAACAGGGGAAGGAAGGTGAGTGAGTGGTCATCACAGAAAGAGAGGCAGTAGCATTTTAAAGCAAAAGAGGATGGGGGGGCATATCTAGGGGTGTTATCACAAATGCTGAGGGATAATATAGGAATGGAGGGATGGTGAGCCAGGCATATATGGAAGCCTGAGGATACCTCATCCAGCACGGCAGAAACCTCTGGGAGGGGAAATGATTCTACAGCAGTAGGGGGGGGGGGCATGCACAGAGAAGTACAGGTAAAGGTTAGTGTGATAACATGGAACTTAGGAGGGGTGTCACACCCTATCAAGAGGAAGAAAGTCCAGGATAGGAAAGGATATTGTACTTCTGCAGCAAACTAAACTGAAGGTGAAAGAAAAGAAGAAGATACTGTCCATGGAGTGCACCAGAGGGGGGGGGGGTAGACAATTAGGCAAGAGAAGAGAGAGAAAGAACTAGCAATGCTGTTCAGGAAGGGACTACAGGTAATAGCTGAACAAAAAGAAAATCAGTCATAGATGATGGATTATATGGCATGGAGAAGAGTGAATAGGAAAAGACTGAGATTAAGGAACATGCACTCTGAATAAAGATGAGGGAAAGTTCTATTCAAAATTATTTTAGAAGTGGACACAGGTGAGGAGAAAGGGGCAAGAGATTACAGAAGGGGACTTCAATGTAACTATAGACCTAGGCCAGGACAGATTTGTAAAATGAGACGATAACAAGAAAATGAAACAAGACCTGTAGGAAAACATGGCCAAGGGGGAATGGAAGATGTATATGAGGAAACTGCACCAGGGAAAAGACAGAAAACACATTCACTAGAAAATGTCTAGCACAATCCAGCAGGTTAGATAGAATCTTTGGGAAGGAGTGCCTAATATGGAAAGTGAAAGAGCCAGAGATACAGGAGGGAAACATCTTACACCATGTGCCAGTGTTAATATAGGTGGAGATAGACACAAAATAAGTGGAGAAACCAAGACAGGAATAAACAATTGCAGAGATTGCTAGACGAAGCAGTAAAAGACAACAAAGCAGTCAGAGATGCAGTAGGGTGAAAATAGTGGGACAGCATTAAAGCCTCTGTGAGGGGAAAGTTAATTAGCAAAGAAGGATGTAACAGGAGCCCAAAGGACAGAGATCACAAGGAAATAGAAAGGCAAAATACAGAAACCTAGAAAAGGATATAGGAAGAAAGGGAGGACAGAGATGAATTGCACTTTCAGGATGACAAAATGACAACAGAATTGGAGAGCTGGGTAATGACCACAGTTGAGATGGAGCAGTAGTACTAGATGGATTACTGGTGGATACTGACAGAAGAGCAAGGAAAATACCTGCCAAAAAATACAAAATGTTGAGAGGAAGAACAACTATAGCAAGACTGAAAGAAAGAGAATGGTCAGGGAAATCTTCCAAGAGTATTTCCAACAAATATCCAAGGAACAGGAGGAGGAACAGCCATCATATTAGGGGTCTGAGGACAGGGGAGACTGGTACCAACTGCAAGACATCCAGAGAGTGCAACAGAGACAGACTCTCTCTCTCTCTCTCTCTCTCTCTCTGTCTCTCACACACACACACACACACACTCACACACACACACACACACACACACACACACACACACACACACACACACACACACACACACACACACACACACACACAGTGAATAAGGACATCACAGTAGAAGAGATGAATAAGGCAACAAAGACAATGAAAGATAAGAAGGCCAGGGAATAGATAGATATTCATTAGAATTCTACAGAGCATTAACAGTGGAATGTGAGAGGAATAGCAGGACAGGTAACATATCAGACTCTCTGAAATAGGCTAGAGTAGTGATAATATCAAAAGAAGGTAGGGAGAGAGAGAGGAGGTAAGCAACTAAAGATAAATCTCACTCCTAAACATGGACTTCAAAAGACTAGCGTAGGTAATACCTAAGAAATTAGATCTGTTTATTAGGGGGAGGAAAGCTGAGATGAAACAAAGGAAAAGATGATCATTTTTGATGTCCAGAAAGCATGCAAAAATTAGGGATACCTCTTGAGAGTACTAGACACAAGAAACATGAGGGGACACCTCTGGTACAGCTCTTTTGAGTGTGCACCTCTAACCCCCAGTGGGCATGGCTTAAGCCTTTAAAAATGAAGTTATCACCTTACAGTTCTAGAAAATACTCATTGAAAGAGGTCAAATATCAGTAGAGTTGTGTTTGCCATCACATATGCTTCAAGACAAAATATCCTGGTACCTTGTAAGTAACACGGTTTTGGAATTATTAATGCAAATATGAACAATAATATTTGACGCCTAGAGGAGCAGTAGGAGTTAACTGCAGAAGACGCCTGGAGGGGCACTCAGCTGTAATGAACAATGTTCACAAATTTTGAAATTCAAGTATAAACAAACAAAGGTAGATTCAAATGTGGGAGTAGAGAGTGGAACCAGACTAGCTGACACTAGACATAGAGGAACTAACTGTGGAGTCGAGGAAGTGCTGATGTAGCTAAAAGGACCAGTGCTAGAAGCACAGTTTCTGTTGTTCGCAGATGACTGTATGCTGCTTTTTGGATGACATAGCTGCAGCAACAGAGGTGACAGGCACTAAAGGTTTTCCCAGGTTTGAAAAGACAGGGCTACAGTGCAACAAGAAGGTGATAGTGATAATCAAGACAGGATCAGAGAAAGGCTAGAGAGCAGAGGAACCAACTGAGTTTTCAAAGTACCTAGGAATCCTAGCAGGGAGCACAATGACAGACGAACCTAGAGGAAACAAGGATCAAATTTAATAGAATCATGAAAATGGAAGTGGAAAGACATACACATAGCTGGGAATGGTGAATGTAGTAAGAATAATGGTGCAACCCATAATAATAATGCACACAGACTAATGCCCCTAATGAATAAAAGATTAACAAAAATGCAGAATAATACAGAAAATTGTATAGAGAAATACAAGGGAAGAAGAGTAGTGAGCAACAAACAAAAACTAAGCAGGAGAAAAAAGGAGAGGTGAGGGGTCTTGCACATATTGTATGCTGTGGCATACAATATAGCAGATGGGCTGAAGAAGAAGGAAAGTATGAAAACCACAGAGCTGATCCCCAGAGAGGTAAGTGAGATGAACATAAGGGCAAAACAGAGGAGACCCAAAAAAAGTGGAGAAACAAAAGTGGAAGAGGTGGAAGAAGAGTGAGAGATTGGAGGAAGGAGGCTGAGCAATCTTTATAGGTAAGAGTCAGCCAGAGAGGTGTCAAGCAGTGACGGTGAGGAAAGAAAGGGAATTAACAAAGGTAGGGGAACAGGGACACTGGAGGGGATTCCCATGAAATATAGAATTCCAGTGAATGTTAGACATGTAAAAAGATGTGGGAGAAATGAATAGAAATAGAAAAAGAGATAGCAAAGATGAAGGATAGGAAGGAAAGGAAAAAGAAGGGCACCATGGGAAATATGGGAAAGAGAGAAGAAAAGAGCTGGGCAAGAAAAATATACAATGTTGTAAGAGAGCCAGGGGAACTCTGAAAGAAAAAAAGATGGGATGGGGAAGGAAGAGGGATGACAGACAAGCCAAGAGCAATAGAAGCATATAGTTAGGATAGCCGGGGAGATGCATCAAGTACATGGAGTGGTGGACACTTATGGTTTTTCACAAATGGTGTCTCACACCAAAAAGGCTGGCTGGCAAAGGAAAGAAGGATGGGAAAGGTCCAAATGCTAAAGGTGCAAAGAGAAGGAAGTAGGGATTTCATATGTTCTGGTAATGCAGCTGGGTGTAGAATACCTGGAAGAAAGTCCTTGAGTCATTGGAGAAATCTTCAAAAAAAAGTAATGTGAATTCTGCAGGTGGGGATTAGGAGCCAAAGAAGAGAGATGGGGGAACAGGGAGAAGAAATTATAAGGATGCATGACAGTGAGATAAAAAGTGTAGTGGCACAAAACTGGGAAAATAAGCATGGACCACATAGACAAATGATTCCAGGATGTGGCAAGAAGATGCATATAGCAAAGCAAGATGAGGGGAAGAGGATACAAATTAAAAGAACAATGGATGGAACTAGTGGACTACTCCCAAAGAAGTGAGAGAGGGAAGAGGAGATCAAACACTAAAACTTTGACCATGAGATTGCTTAGTATAGAAATAAGGTGGTAAAGTAAAACAGTTATTTAAAAAGATGCTTTAATGTGCACAGTTGTGGAAAAATCCCACATACCAAGTTTAATCTAGGTTGTAGGTGGAGGTTATCACTTGTAATGCTATTTCAGAGGGTTACTGTTATAATCAAATAATTTTCTGTCTTCTGTTTATCTATTAAAACATGAAGGTTAATGTTACACATTTTCTCAATCACTTCTGAATGAGCTAAATAGGATCTATATTAATAGGACAGGTTCTTACCTACTAAAAGCATTTTCAAGTCTGAGGCATGAAGTGGATGCAAAAGCAGTATTGAAGGTCTGGGTATATATTTATTTATTTTATATTTATACTTGTGTACTGTTGGTCATGTTAGTCTGTCTATCCAGGTCTTCTTTTCAGTAGCTGACTCATTACATAAGAATTGCTTCTTGAGTAAGAAGCTGCTACTTCTTTAAGACTTACTTGTAGGCTACTTACTGCCTTTGGATGGAAGTGAAGGACAGAGTCCATTTTTGATTGCCCTGTGGCCCACCTATCCCTATGCAGATTTTTGTTATGTAACAAACCATAGTGACATAACTTCTTATCACCCAAATGTAAATGTTTTTGTTCAATTGTATGTTTATTAACAATATAGTTCATTTGTAATTAAAGTTGGTATTATTATTTTTCCATCCTAACAAGTCTGCTTCTGTACTGGCCAATATTTCCTCCTTCTGTTTTTCCACCTGTACAAACCCTTAGGCATATTCTTCAAATGCAATAGTTATATCGACTTTATTACCTCTTATTTACCTTTACAAGAGTTATATAATCTCATATGTTCAACAATTTAAGACTCCTTTTTTTCAGACTCGCATCAATAAAATTCAACTAGTCTGGTGTGCCAGACATTTTTATTGTGTGTGTTCTATTCTCATTCTTCTGGTCTGAGACATTGATTTGTAACCAGACCAAGAGGAGTACCTTCCCCCAGGATAAAATTAATTTACATAACTTCCTGTAATGCATATAGTGTTAGAAACAGATGTTCCCATGTAGAATACTGGATCCTCAAACCCAAAACATAATTCAAACACTATAACCATTTTCTGTATCTCCTATGTTTCATGATAATAAACTGCTGACATCTGCAGGTACAAAGGAATAGTCTTTCTCAGTCAAAGACTTGGTACTAGAATCGGGAGTGAGGTTTTACCACACCCCACCAACTTTGTAACATAGTTACAGCATGGCAATGACCATGAGACAAACTGGTGAATCTGTGCTTGTTTAATCAGGGAAATCTGAAAGTCCTGACTATACAGTACCAAAGTCATATTTATATGGTTTTAACTTTAGTGAAGATGTCAAACAAGAACTAGTAAGTAAGACCATTCAACAATCCTTTCAGAAGGAAAAGTGGTTCAGGCTTAAGAATGAATGATGCTATCACAGGCAAAATATAAAAAAGAAAGCAGTAATAAGTTCCTTATATCTTAAAAGCTGAAGTTATATTAATATACGAGTAGTGTACTTTTGTTTTGAATTCTTTAGGGAATACCAATGAAGGTAATAGAATTAGACAAAAACATAAAATATTATGTTTGTATCAGATAATATATGCATGTGTATATGTACATGGACATAAACCACAAATAATGTGTGTTTAAATATGATAATTAATATGTGTGTACTGTGTGTCTGTGTATACATTTGTAAAGGTCATAATAATGGTTTCAGTGCATATACTTTTCTTTTTGGTCAATGGCAAATTTGTAACTGTAACCTTTAAATTCACTTTTATTATAGGTGAGATGGGTCCTACTGAAACATCCAACATGGAAGAAATTTCTCTGGATGACGAAGATGTAAACAGCATGGAGTTTAAAGTGCTTGTTGCTTTGGTACAGTGCAGACAGTCTGGCAGACTTACTTGCACAGCAGAGAAGGGACATCGAAAGGACTCATCTAATGAAGATAGGAGTGAGTTTAGAACTGACAGTGCAAAAGAACAGACTGGTTTATCAACTTCAGGGCCTGGTAATTCTTCTGCATGTATGGAGGAGGAACATACGAAATCAGGTTCTGTAGGCAAGGCAGCCTCAAAGAAAAACAAAAAGAAGCAGAAAAAGAAAAGTTGGAAATTGAAGTTATTTCCTAAATGTATACAAGGATTGACAGATGACCAGGAAGACATTCCCAAAAAATCCAGAAATGTTTCTAATAAAGGTCCACAGCCTATAGACAAATCTACAGGTAGGCTTTACTCTAAATTGCTCTTAATTTTTTTTCAGGCCTATTTTCTAGCTGTCTCAAAAAATAAAAAAAACAAAGTAGTACACCAGTCCAACCAGGAATAAAATTGTAAAATAATCCAACCACAGCAGAAGGATACCAATATTTGATTAAGATACAAGGAAAAACACACAGCGATGAGCGCTTTTGTCTCGTACTAGAGATTTCATCAGATCTCATCATTGTGTGGTTTTACTTGTAAAAGTATCGGTATCCCTCTGCTGTGGTTGGATCATTTTACAATTTTATTCCTATTTTATAGCTGTGTGTCTAACTAAAAGTAAAACCTGTCAAAAGTAGCTGTATTACCAGTAGTTAAACGTTGGTTGCTCTAGCCTTTCAGATACATGATGATGATACCTTTCAACCTGGAAACATCAAAAATCTGTACAAGGCCCATGAAAAATAGGTACAAATCTGTATGCTGATTAACATAAAATTTGCATATATAATTGTGTAATCAATCCCACTCCAGTGGAATTATGGAATACCAACTTTCAAACACAAACTGAAGAACAGACAACCAAAATATGACACTAGAGTCCCCCTCCAGCCATTCCAATGTCCTATTACCTGGCTATTTCACCCCATTTACCATAAACACTAATATGCTTACTGCTTTACTTCTACAGTGATTATTTGGATTTTATTTTTACATTTTATAGCACAATGCACAAACATTAATAGGCATCTGCTAAACAAAGCAATACTGTCTCACAATGAAAATAAATATAGAATTAAAACTTCTCTGCCTTTGAAACTCACATTCATTGAAACCCACACCACATCCAAAGAAAATGCATCTTGCAAGTGTTGGATAAAGATTACCTTTGGGCTGTTTTCAAATCATAGGCCCCTTGCACACAAAACAAGAAACATACATGTGTTCTTTGATGCACCTTCCTGACTTTATTCAATTATATTCCTTGTATAATACAGCACATTTGTTAGACTTAGAGCCCATTTTAAATTGCCTCTTATTATTTAGTGAATTCAATCCTTCACTGACTTGCCACAAAAATCCAGAAAACCACATATTTTGTGAAGAACAGAACAAAAATATGAGGCATAAATCTGGGAAATTTTCACAAGTAGTGGTGGGTAGGGACTTTAGGTTCTTGTCACCTGTACCCAAATTATAGGGTTTGAGCCTGAGTACCTCCTCTAGCCACCGGGTGTATTCACCTAGGGCATTTCACACACACACACACACACACACACACACACACACACACACACACACATACACACACACACACAGACACACACAACAAAAGTTTCCATCCATAAATACCTCTGCATACAAAACGGCAGCTTAAATCTCCCATGTTCATAAATACCAGGCAAACGGCAGCTCGCCCATACCTCGCATCGTGGCTTGTTCTGTTAACAGCTAAGAGTAAGTTGGAAATGCATGCACATTGAGCCCAAATCCAACAGGCTGCAGGTCATTTCATGGAGCTGAAAAATGCTGGGAAAATTTTAAATAAAAAACGCTGGGAAATTAAGGGGTGCAACTCAGGAATTGTGGCACCCCATTATTTGGACCCCAAAACTCGGTAAAAACAGAGTAATTCAGTATGGTTGGAAGGTATGATGATGTTATTGTGGATGCTTTAGTAAACATGAATGTAAGCTGTGTTTGTAAGTGTAAGAACTTTATTTTTTCCTTAATGCCCAGTCACTGTGCCTATTGCAAATCAAGCGTTTCGTCCATTCAGGTATTCCTGAGTATCCAGATTTTCCATTGATATATGCTTGATAGCCTTTTTGTACCATATTTTATGATGGACAGCAAAATATGATGAAGAACAGAAATGTTCTACAAAACGCACAGTTGACAAGCATGCTATGCTTACCAGTAATACAGTATTCATACCTGCAAACAGATTTGCAGAACGTCCCTGTTTTTCCTCATATTTTTGCCACATTCCTTCATAAAATTTAAATTTTCACAACAAATTCTCTTCAATAATTCCAAACTTTAGACTTTAATCCTTATCTTTCAAGGAGACAGACAGTGCAATGGAGACGCTGCTTTTCTTACCTGTACTGGACTAATGCTGTGTGTAGGAATACAGAAGCATGTGCCCTACACATGATCTGTAATTCTGTTTTCAACACAGGAGGAAGAACACTGACATTCTGCTATGCAATCACATTATTTAAGAAAGGCAACCAATTTTTTTATTAAATAATGTGATTAATCCATGACTGGGTGTTTCCCTCATGATCAAACCACACCAACCATGGGTAAATCCTGTGATATCCAAACTGAGGCATGCATTATTGCTAAATTATTCCATAGACATTAATAACACTAAACCCTCAGCACAGGAGTGCTACTGAGGAGTCATGATGTACAATTCTAGTAATTATGTGGCACAAATCCTGTTTGATTTGTTTAGAGTCAGCAATAAAAGAGATAATAAATATCATAGAAATGATCTCAGCAGCCTGTACTCCAAGAATCTTGAATTATTTTTGATACCATTTTGTATTTATGTGTTAACCAAATAAGCCCACTAGACACAACTGGCTCTACTGAGGAATAAGCCACAGGCAATGTTAAGTGGATTGCTTAAAGCCACCCAGTAGGCAAATAAAGGCATAACAGATGCCAACAGCTCACAGCCATATTTCTGTGTATTAAACTACTCGACCATTGCTATGTGGGTGGCCTTCCTATAATGCAACAACAGTGCAATAACAAGTGAAGGACATTAGTCTTATTTTGCTGGGATATATATACAGTATTATACAAACTGAAATCACATGAAAACATTGAATTTAATTAATCTGTAAACCAGCATGTTTGAGAACATGTATCTTCACTGTAAAGTAGGCCACTAAAACATTAATGTTACTGTTACCTGATCAGGTATACATTGCATGTATAAGCACAGAGGGAGTCCAGTGGATGCAGTACATCTGGATTTTAGCAAGGCATTTAACACCCTGCCACAATGCAGTCTGTTAGTGTAGATTAGTATGTATGTGCATATACTTTTAAGAAGCTTTCCATGGGCTTGCACATGTGTATAAATACTGAGCATGTGCGAGCCAGACTGCCATTTTGAAGAGAGCTGTTGAGATGTAAGCATGCATGTATGTAATGGTCTGTCAATCAGTTTGTTTATATTTTATGTTGCTGTTATCCATCCTGCTGTGTTTCTATATAATAAAGCATATAAATGAACTACCCCACCTGTTCGTCTTGAATCATAACATAGGACAAGAGACATGGCGTCAGAATGAGATCCAGAATCAAGACCAAGAGGCACTCGGTTAATGTTGGAGGAATATATCGGAATGGATCATCCCTACTGCACATACAACTCACAAAATAGGTCAGAAACAAATTCCAGGTACTAAAACTTGCTTAAATGATTTTTTACTCAGAGTATAAAACAAAACACTCGGAACACTCAAAACTAATTTCTATTTAAACAAAATGTCCAAAACTGCGATGTAGTGATAAAAATATTTGAAA
This sequence comes from Protopterus annectens, assembly GCF_019279795.1. Classification (NCBI taxonomy): domain Eukaryota; kingdom Metazoa; phylum Chordata; order Ceratodontiformes; family Protopteridae; genus Protopterus; species Protopterus annectens. The sequence continues at coordinate 673,585,341 of NC_056745.1, forward strand.
TAGTTATGAAAATGTTTGAAACAATGGCCAAATTGCATAAAATGCATAAAATAAGGAAAATTACTGCATTTTTCACTCTGTGCTACTTTTTCGCATTAATTAAAGCTATTCAAAATATCCGAAGTATACAGAGTGTTTGCAAGTTTGTGCAGTATTACAGTGCAGGTACTTCACAAAATACAGCCATTTCAAAGCATATTTCACAAAGTACAGTATTTCAAAGTGTTATTGTGCATTTGAATATTATCACAAGTACCTGGTGTGTGTGCATGTTCGTATAAAATTACAAGGGCCATATTTGCAGTGTGTTTAAGCATATTTTGTTGGCATGGCTTAAGGATTTTGAAAACCTAGTCCACTTGTTTGTTTGATTCTCTTTTCGGCTTTTCCCGGTTAGGGGTCGCCACAGAGGAACTCCAGTCTGCTAATGATTGACAGTAGATTTTTATGGTGCCGAGTTGCCAGCCCGATGCCCAACCTTCAGCGAAGGCACGCCCATTCACGCATGTCTTTCTGAGGCCACTCAACTGCAGGGAGGACATGCAGACTCCACACAGAAGGCATTCCAGCCAAGAATCGAACAGGAGAACCTCTTGCTGTGAAGCAACAACGCTACCGCTGCACCACAGCAGAATATAAAACCTAGTCATAATATTGTAGAAAAAGTGTTTGGGAAGAGTACTATATTTCCATACAAGCTGCATTTTCTGACAAAGATGCACATACAAAGGCATTTGTCCTGCTTAATTTAGCTGGTTCAAAAGCCATAGAGAGTGTTCATTTGTGTATGCACCTGCTGTGTTTGCAGGGGAGGGGGAAACTGCCATATAGTGGTACTGGCTGAATCAAGGGAAGACCCTGAGTGCTTAAAACGTAAATTTAGAGAAATGTGTAACCGCCAAAGGAATATTACAAAGGAAGGGCACTTATTTTACACAAGGGATCAAAAGCCTGGGGAAACTTTTGCAGCATATATAACTGACTTGAGAAACAAAGCTAAAATGTGCAGATGTGGTGATTTAAGATAAAAGACAGACTTGTGTGTGGTATTAAGGATGTTTATGGTGTGTCTGTGCTTAATGAAACAGTCAATGCAGTAGATTTATGGGCAAAAAATGAAGTATTTTATACTGTTCGGATAAATGAAAGACCCATAGAGCTCAAAGATAACACAGTTTGAAAGTGCAATAGTTAGCAGAAACATTTGCTAGAATATGTGCTGGTGAGAAGCTTGATTTGGCAAAGTGTGTGAAGCTTACTGCTTATGGTGGTGAAGAAATTCAAACTGAAGGTTCAGTAGTGCTTTCATGTTGCTCTGCTGGGAACAGCTATGACTTGCAATTTTACATAGTCAAAAGGTATGTACAGTCATTATTAGGCCTCGGAGACCGTTTGAAAATGGGACTACTTTCATTTCATGAGGAAGTCCACCATGTAAGCTTAAAAGACCACTGTTGTAATTTTGCCCAGTCTGTTTTCTGTACCTATGCTGATCTTTTTGTAGACAAACTCCCATTTTGTACTGCATAAAGTTAGACCCTGAAGTCAGCCCAGTTGTCAGACCAGCCCGGAAAGTTCCAGTAGCTATACAGAACAGAGTCAAGGCTGAGCTAGATAAAATGATGTTGACAAACCAACTAAATGGGTATCTTCCATGGTGGTAGCTCATAAGAAAAGCTCAGATGATATCAGAATATGTATTGATCCAAGAGATTTGAACAAAGCACTGAAAAGTCCTCATCATACAATGCATACAGTCAAAGAAGTTGCTGCTTTTATGCCAGATGCCACTGTTTTTTCTGTTTTGGATCCAAAGAGTTCATTTTGGCAAATTTTGCTTGACTGAAAATCCTCATTGCTAACCACTTTCAGTGCTCCTTTTGGCAGGTGCAGATTTTTGAGAATGCCATTCGGAACAAATTCTGTAAGTGAAGTCTTCCAGCGTGCCATAGACCAATTTTTTTCTGGTTATCCATGTGCTATTATAGTAGATGATATTCTAGTAGGAGGTAATGGTGAAGCCGGGCATGACAAAAACCTCAAGAATGGTCTGGAAAGAGCACATGAAGTGAATCTTTAGCTGAATTCTCAGAAGTGCAAATTCAGGCCACAAGAACTTACTTATGTTGGTCATTTCTTTACCATTTCAGGCTTACAACCAGATCCTTCCAAGCAAACAGCAATTCTTGAGATGCCAGCTCCAGACAATCTTCAAGCCATACATTTTCTTGTCTTGGTTAACTATCTAAGCAAGCTCATTGCAGACTTGAGCCAACTTTCATCATCGCTGAGAGAGTTGACATGCAAAGATGTATCCTGATCCTGATCATAACAACACCAAATAGCATTTGATGTCCTGAAACAAAGAATTGCCAGTCCAACTCTCAGATTCTATGACGTTCACAAACTTTCTTGTGATACTTCGAAGTTTGGTCTTGGTGCAGTCATTCCTCAAGAAGGTAGACCAGTAGCATGTGCATTCAGAATTCTAACCCAAACAGAGATTCAGTATGTACAGATAGAGAAAGAGCTCTTGGCAATTGTTTGTATGTTCGAGGTTCCATGATTATATGTATGGCCACCTAATTCAAATCAAATCAAAACAGATCACCAACCTCTAGTCACTATTTTGAGAAAGCCTATGCATACAGCTCCTGTCAGATTGCAATGCATGATTTTGAAATTGCAAAAGTATAATTTCAGTCTTGTCTACACAAAAGGCAAACTTCTTTATCTTGCTGATACTTTATCCAGATCACCCAGAAATACCACTGAACAACATGAAAATGAGAAACTTGATTTTGAAGTCATGAAAATAAGAAATGTTTCTTCCACACGTCTTGATGAGCTTAGACGTCACACAGCCTTAGAACCAATACTTCCAAAGCTCAACCACTTTATCAGTCGAGGATGGCCTTCAAAGCAATTTTGTTTACCAGTGGAAGTGCAGCCTTATTTTCCTTACAGAGATGACACTTTGTTTGACAATGGTATCATCATGCAAGGTCCAAAAGTGATTGTTCCAAAATGCTTGCAACAACAGTACATTACCATCTTGCATTGTGGCCACTGAGGAACTGATTCTACTGAAAGAATGGCGAGAGGACTAGTGTTTTAGCCTTCTGTGTCAAAGAATATCAAGAGAGTACTTTCATCTTGTTCTGTGGGAAGCCACGGTGGTGCAATGGTTAGCATTGCCGCCTTACAGCAAGAGGTTCTCCGGTTTGATTCTCGACTGGGGTGCCTTCTGAGCGGAGTCTGCATGTCCTCCCTGTTGTCGGGTAGGTTTGCTCCGGTTTCCTCCCACATCCCAAAGACATGCAGTAGGTGGATTGGACACTCTAAATTGGCCCTAGTTGTGTGTGTGTGTGTCTTCTGTGGAAGGATAGGCAACCGGGCTGGCATCTTGACACTGTAAAATTCCACTGCCAATCATGAGCAGACAGAAGATCCGTTGTGGCAACCCCTGACTGGGAAAAGCTGAAAGAAGAAGAAGACTTTCATCTTATTCTGTATGTAATACTACTAAGCTGCATCAACAGAAAGAAATACTTCAGCTAAACCAGATTCCTGAACTACCTTGGTTGATAGTAGCTACAGACATTTTTGAATGGAATGGTCAACATTACTTGGTGTTAGTAGACTCTTATTCATATTGGTTCGAGATTTAACTACTTTTTAATCTAGCATCCAGTACTGTCATTACTAAGCTGAAGTGTCATTTTGCAGTCCATGGTAGTCCACACAAAGTTATTTCTGACAATCGTTACACAGTTTACAAGCCAGCAGTTCAAGAGATTTGCTGAAGGGTGGGACTTTATTCATGTTATGAGTAGCCCTGAGTACCCACAGTCAAATGGTTTGGCAGAACGTGCAGTTCAAAGTGCAAAACAGTTATTGGAGAAGTTGAAACAAGACAATAGCGATGTTTTTTCTGAATCTCAGAAATATTCTTCGTGATAAACATCTTGGTTCACCTGCACAAAGGCTTTTGTTGAGTCAAGTCAGAAGCATGCTACCAGTTAATAGCAGTCTGTCAGTTCCCTGTGCTAAGAACAACAAAGCAGTGAGAGCTCGACTTATGAAAAGGCATTTTCCCCAGAACTTGTTCTTAGCACAGGGAACAGCAAACCGCTCAATCCATTGCGAGAAGGGGCGATAGTGAGGATGCAGATGTCCAAAGGTTTTGATTGGATTTGAGTCTGTCCAGAGCCAAGATCATACATTTTGGAATCACAAGGAGTAGAATTTAGGTGGAATCGGAAACATTTAGTACCGGTGTCTGAGCCTGTATTGCAGCATCTTGCCTGTGAAAAAGACTCTAGATCTCAGAGTGAGTTATCCAGTGTTCCACTTCCAGAGGACATTCCAGCAAATATCCCTGTTCCTGAGAAGATTCCCGAAACTCCTGAAACTGATTGTTCACTAATGACTGTCCCTGTTGCTAAACCCAGTCCTAATTGCCATAGCTCTAGATAGATCGCATTTCCAGACCATGTTCCATACATCCGGGTTTCCCCGGATACTTCCTTTTTTTTTGGGCTCCTGACTGGGCGGTTTTTGAAAATTCTGCAATTTGCCCGGGTTTTAAAACCCAGACAAATCGCAGAATTTTCAAAAACCAGGCATCCCTATTTCGGAGTCTTTCCTCCGCTTAGTTTTTTTTTTTTTTTTGATTGGCTCATATGAGCCAATCAAAAAACGGAGCTCTGTTCAATGCGGAACTGCTTGATGTTCCGCATTGAACAGAAGAGGGTCTGCTGTACGCGTTTTTGATTGGCTCGTATGTCGGTATACGAGCCAATCAAAAAGCGGAGCTCTGTTCAATGCGGAACTGCTTGATGTTCCGCATTGAACAGAAGAGGGTCCACTGTGCAAGGTTTTGATTGGCTTGTATACTGGCATATAGGCCAATCAAAAATCCTCAAACACGGAGCTACTTGTCTTTAATTCTGAAATGCATTAAAGACAAGACTAAAGACCTTTTTTTTTTCCTCTTCAACCTAAGAGGGGAGCAAAAAAAAAAGGTCTTTAGTTTTAGTCCTTTTTTTTTTTTTTTTTTTTTTTTTTTTTTGCTCTTCAGCCCTAACAGGAGGAAATAATATGTGCTGGTATCAGCACATATTTTGTCCTCTTACATACAACCAAATATGGTAACCCTAATTTATACGGCACCTTGGACATGAAGATTGTGTTTATTTCTTAGTGTCTGTATAATTGCATGTCTTTTTCAGATGTCATTTTATTGTGGGCAGTTCACTAAAGAGGGAGGATGCAGATCAGTATGTATATATACCTTTAAGACGTTTTCCATGGGCTTTCACACGTGCATAAATGCTGAGCACGTGCAAGCCAGACTGCAGTTTTATAGAGATGTAAGCATGCATGTATGTAATGGTCTGTCAATCAGTTTGTTTATATTTTATGTTGCTGCTATCCATCCTGATGTGTTTCTATATAATAAAGCATATAAATGAACTACCCCACCTGTTCGTCTTGAATCATAACGTAGGACGAGCGACAGCTGGGAAAATGAAACTGTGTCAGAATGAGAGCCACAGCTGTGCAGGAATACAAAAGTGACTGATGGCACGCAAAGAACAGTAGTTATAGGGTAGTTGTCTGGGGAACAGATATTCATTATTGGAGTGTTGCAACATTCAGTGACAGCACTAGTCACGACCAGTCTTGTTCAAAGTGCATCTGTTTTGGGTATCACTGTAACTAGAGAGTAAGCAAATAAGTGACAGCTGAGCAAAAATGTACAAGGTATTTTATGCTGCTACAGTGATATATTGTGGTAATCTATGAGGCAGGCCATTTTGTTGCGTTATTTGAAAAAAAACATTGAAAATGAGAATTCTCGTCTTGCAATACTCAGAATTGTGTTATGCATAATATAACAGCAGGAGAAACTCTTTAATTAATAGCAAGCTATGATGAAGTACTGTTTGTTGGGACCCTGTTTCAGTGCTATGTTGTAGTGATTTTTATGGATACATATGCCATTTCAGCAATATCTTTGATAACTGTTAGGTTCACTGATTGTGTTTCAGAAATGAGATGAGCTGGATAAAACAGTTTACTCAAGCGAATAAGAAAATCTGTCCTATCTCATAGTCAGCAACAAAGAATCAGTTAGCAGACTACTTAACCATGAAATGAGTTTCACCCCTTCTTTCAATCCAGTGATTAAGCATAACATTATGACTTTTTTCCTCTAATGTACCCTTTCACCTCCATTTACACATTTTCTTTATAAATTTAGACCATTTTTATGTTACATACAAAACTAAATAACTTAATTAAGCCTATACAGCATTCCTTATCACTATCTGTTTGAGATATGCAAGCACTAGTGTCTGAAAGAGTTGGTGTTATTGGGAAAATAATCATTCCCAGGGCCTCTATACCCTTGGAAGGGCGTTTCCCCCAATAACACCCACCATGGAGGACATTGTTGTCCTTGGACTAAGTTCTCTGTTAAATTGTTTATTTGCTTTTAGTTTATACATTTTTTGTATTTACAGTATAACATTTTTACTCCACTTAATGTTTCAGACTTGCTGTAGCATATGTAACTGTTGCTTGAGGAAATATTTTCCATCCAAAATACAAGTTATACAAGTATTTAGTGTCAACACAAATGCGCGCACACACACACACATGTGCGCGCGCGCACACACACACACACAAAATGTGTGCAGCAATTGCAGCCACTTTCTTGATTAAATACACCTCACCTGCCATTGTGAGCAAATGAAAAAAAAAAAACGCACAGTGCAAAGCAATACAACCCACCCACCCCCCCACCCCCCCGCCCAGCTGTCCCTGATTTTGCAGTACTTCCTTAATTTTCCTCCTTTAATTCAAAACCTTTATGGTTCAAACCACAAAACCTTCCCAAACAGTGAAATGAAGAATGCAATCACCCGTACTCACTGGAATCACACAGTATTGCCACTGTAGTAAAAGCTGATGAAAAACTCTGCGATAACTCAAAACCATGCAGTTAATACACTTTTTCATGTCTTTTATTAAATTACTAAGCTCGTTTGCCTCTATTTCAATCACCGGGACTTCTTCAGAGTAAAATTACGCTCCACAGCTCTACCAAATATATAATATTAAGTTGCTCCCCTAATTATGACATCATCTTAATCAATACTTCTTAAAAAAGCACCAAAGTGTTATGAATCAAAAAAATAAAATGATTAATATAAAATTTGCCATAAAACCAAATGTATTATGATGAAAATAGAAATTAATATAAAAATAATAAGCATGGATTATAATACAGTCTATCATAGTATTAATTCTATATAACCTACCTAATGACGATTTCTCTATCATGTATTTTAAAGTTAAAATCAATTAGTGGATTTTAATGACACAATAGGCAACTTTGTGTGTTCATTATATTAAATTAATTTTAAGCCTGTAAGACTTAAGCAGATTGCAGAGGGATACAATGTACTATATGTATTTATTAGGTAGGTTATATATAATTAATACTAATAATTAGGGGAGCAACTTAACATTATATATTTGGTGGAGTTTAATTTTACTCTTAGAAGTCCCAGTGATTGAAGTAGGTACAAAAATGCTTAGTAATTTTAATGAAAGATGTGAAAAAGTTTATTAACAATATGATTTTGAGTAGTTGCAGTGTTTTTCACCAGCTTTCACTATAGTGGTAATATTGTGTGATTCACGTGAGTACGGTTGACTGTGTTCTTCGTTCCGATGTTAGAGTAATTTTCCTCCTCTACTTTCTGGTTAATCATTGAGGATTGCACTTAATCAGTAAAGTCATTATAGTTTCATCCCTTTTCTTTTTTCAAATAATGTGCAATAATAAAAAGCATCTTCGGATACGAATTCTTGAGGAAAGAAGTTGAGGGATGTGCTGTCAGTCTGTCTCTCTTTCCTCTCTATCTCTCTCTCTGTCTGTCTGTCACACACACACACACACACACACACACACACACACACACACACACACACACACACAAAATTGATTTAGAGATATCTTTCTCCAAACTGTGTGAAGATGTATGATATGATGTTGTCCTATCTCTCCTTCAGTCTGTACTGGTTGGGTTTGAAACCAATCTTCGGTTTTGACTCAGCACCTTTATAAAGCTTGTGGCCTGCCACTAGCTCGTGGCTGAAAACCATATTCCATGATGCTCCAGGAACTCCCCAGATTTGCCACTAAACAGATCAGGTTTTTCACACTGGCTCTGGCTAAGTGATTTCTTTATAATGCATTTACTGTTTTAAAATTAGTGGATTTTTCCTATTGACTACTTAGTATAGTTTAGTTTAGTATAGTGACATTAGTTTAATAGGCTTAACAGCTTTGGCTGTTCATTTGTTCTTGCTGTTTGTGTGATGTCTGTCGTTTTTTCTCTAAGCCTAAATATATATATATATATATATATATATATATATATATATATATATATATATATATGTATGTATACCCTATCCCAGCTTTCTAAGAGTGTATTTAGAATATTTTTCTTAGGCTCGTCATTTGAGCTGTTAGAGTGTTGTGTATACTTAGATAGTGTGCGTTCTGTTTAAGAAGCTCTTCTAAATTAGAGGGCTGCCTGATCCCTTCATTTTAGGGGTCTTTTTCCCTTTTTTCTGTGTGACTTAGTCCTGTTATTTACACTGGTTGACTAACTGTCCTTTTTGGTGGGCTGCTGTACCACCCAAACAACCCATTTAAGTTGGAGGGTTTTTCTATAGTGTGTGCTTTTATATATTTTTCTGCTTAGCAAGTTTCAAAAAAAAAAAAAACTGTTACATTTTGGTGTTTTTTTCTATCCAGTAAGTTAGCTCATTTTAGTGAGAGGGCTGCTTGGTCCATTTAAATTAGAGGGCCTCTCTGTAGTGTGTCTTTAAATATATAATAATTGTTGTTGATTGGATCAGTATGTCAAAGCAGACCAAAGAAACAAAACCCTCTGGGTTAAAGAAATGTTCTAAATGTCGTCAAAAGATGTTCATGACCAATGGTAATAATGTGTGTGTGTACTGCCTTGGAGCAGTACACCTACAAGAATCTTGTGCGATTTGTCATTCATTTAGTTCTAGGTTCTTGAAAGAAAGAACAAGTTAATTCTAAGAGGGTTGTTGAAGACATACTTTTCAGAAGTCTTAGGAGAAGGTCAGAGTCCTGCAAAGCATACCTCTTCTCCTTCAGTATCTGGAAAATCTGAAAAATCAGGAAAGAGATCTTCTGCTTCTTTAGAATCTCACTTGGAACCTACAAAGAAATTGCCTAAAATTTGCTCTTCGGACTCGAAACCTGTCATGCCTGAGAAACCTGCCACCTTGGCTCCTTTAGTGTCAGAAACGTTGGTGTTTCAAACTCAGAGCCGGTCCCCAGAACTGGAACCTGTTTCTCTCACTTTGAAGTCCCCCATCTTGCAGGTTTCAAGATCTCCTGCTCCCTCCTCTCAATCCTCCAAGAGCCTTTCTGATGATGATGTGGATTGCTTGGTGCAGAGACTTTTGAGGACACCGGTGCTAGCAAAGTTACTGTCGGAGCCCACCAGAGGGTTTTGCAATCGACCAAGCCTTCCCTGTCAACATCAATTCCTCCTCCGACCCAACTCGGGACTTCGGAGCTGGAATGCATGGAGCTGATGGTAGTGGAACCGTAAGAGCCAAGATCTGCTCCAGGATCTTCGGCCCCGACCACCGCTTTGACTTCCTCGGTGCCATCAGAGCTCAAGGAGTCGGGGAGCCAATACTCTTTGGTCAGATCCAGGGAGGACAGTCAGATCAGACCTTTGTCGGATCCGAACTTGCCTCTCAGGGCTTCGGCTCAGGTGAGCTTGGCTCCTACATTGCCCTTGGAGCCAACCCCTTTGGTGCCGGGAATGCCTTCTAGTTCTTCAGAAGCTCTACTCTCAGAACTAGGCATTCCTCCCTCAAAGGCACGGGTGTCCATCTCAGCACAACTGCATCCACACAGATGTGGAGACCCATGGCCTCAGGTTATCCCAATGGGTGAACCCCTCTCTTCCAAAACCTCCCAGAAAACCCCTCTGAAGAGGTCCTTCACAAGAGATTATGTAAGAGGAAGCATTTGGACTACCCAGAGGAGTCAGTCACATCTGACACAGACCTCGATGAGTCAGAAGGGTCCCCACGGTCACCCCCTGAGGATGTCTCTTTTGCAGACATCCTAAAAATACTTAGAGAGGTGGCTGGAAGCCCATCAACCCTTCTGAGGAGTCTGTCTACCTGAAGGCTTTTGGTTCTCACCCTTCTGCCACTTGGGTGTCCGCCTTTCGATGAACTCATGGATCTATTTTGTCGATAGGCATGGGAGTCTCCAGATTCAGTGGAGCCTATTCCCTGGAGGCCAAACAAATTCATTACATCTCCCGAGGATAAAACCTTTCTTACAAAAGGTGTCCCAGTAGATGCTATGGTGGTGGTGGCGGCCACCATGAAGGAACTGTCAGAGACATCCTCTTCTGTCCATCCTCCAAACAAAGAGTCTCATATGATGGACAGATACGGAAAGCGCATGTTCTCTTCAGCGACCTTTGCACTCAGGTCCCAGAATTACCTTGCCCATTTCACTAGATTAGAGAGATCTCCTAAAGGAGCTAGGATATACTCTCCACAGTTCAGTAGCTGCGTGGGTAAGTTTCCTCCCAGCTCTCCACCCTGAATTCAGTCATAAACTCCTCCATGAGACTCATTTCCTATGCAGCTGATGGAGTGAGTAGGGCAGCGGGTTCAGGAATTTCCCTAAGGAGATATTCCTGAATGCGTTTCTGTAACTTTGCAGAGCCCTTTATCTTCTTTTGTTAATGCCCCCTTCGATGGCTCATCCTTGTTTGGGCCTAAAGTCAAAGACACGCTAACCATGTGTGAACAGGAAGTAAAAACTCTGACATGGGAGTCCATTTCTCCCTACCTACTAGGCCTTACCCCAAAGGCCAAAAGAGAGGAAAAATGTTTTTGAAAATCCCAAAGAGTTTTTCAAGACACACATGATGATCCTTCCCCCAGGGGCAGAAGGGGAAGCAATAATGGAAGACGCCGGCCACGATGCAGAGGGGGTCTGCAAAACAAAGGTGACAGGGTTCCTTAGCAAGCCCTTTCAGCTCTCCTGAAAGGAGGCCCATCTGTCCATCTCTGGAGGCAATCGGTGGTCACTTATCTTTGTACCCAGAAGCCTGGCTAAAAATCACAAAAGACAAGTGGGTACAAACCATTGTATCTAGGTGCTACTCCATACCCCCCCCCCAAACATAATGAACATCCCGGACGTTCCACCCTGTCAAAGGGAACAGGCAACTCTAGAAATTGAAAAGTTGCTAGAAAAAGAGTCATCCAAACAGTCCCCGCAGACCAAATAGGATTTGGAACTTACTCAAGTTTCTTTTTAGTTCTAAAGAAAATAGGGGACTGGAGACCCATTCTGGACGTCAGCAGATTAAACAAATCAGTAAAAAAAGCAAAGTTCTGGATGGTAACACTGCAGTCAATACTTCCCTTTCTGGGAAAAGACGATTGGATGTGCTCCATAGACCTCCAGGATGCGTACTACCACATAAAGATGATATATGCATTCCAGGAGTCATGTGCGCTTTTGGCTGGGAGCCAATCACTACCAAGTTTGTGCCTTTGGTCTCACTACAGGCCCCAGAGTGTTCACCAGTTGTATGGCAGTAGTCACAGCTCTCACTCGAGATGCCTAGGATTTAGTGTGTTCCATACCTAGATGACTGGTTCCTCACCGCCACCACTGAGCATCTACTAACAAAAGTGAGAGACACCACCTTGCAGCTTTGCTCTCACCTGGGAATCGCAATAAATTACAAAAAATCTACCTTGTTGTCTTCTCAGCATATTATCTTTATAGGAGCAGATCTAGACACAAGACACATGGTGGCAAGACTTCCCTTCAAAAGGGTTCATGTCCTACAATCCAAGTCCTAAACATTCTTTCCAAAAGAAAAGTACAGGCAAGAATAATCCTCAAAGTACTGGGAACGATGGCAGCTGCAATTACTCTGATCCTACTGGCATGCCTACACATGAGAATACTTCAGTGGCTTCTATTCACTCAGTAGTCCATGCAGGAACTACCCATGTCTCACCAAATCTTAATAACCGAATCCTGCAAGAAGGACCTCTGTTGGTGGCTCTATTCCACTCTTGTAACATCAGGTCATCTCTTTCTCCCCCTCAGCCTTTAGCCACAGTGACCATGGGCACCTCTCAGGGTGGGGGGGCATTTAGGAAGGACAGTTCAAGACACTTGGCAGGAACACGAGGCCCATTTGCACATCATTGTTCTAGAGATGAGAGTAGTGCTTCTTGCATCGCAAACATTTCAGGACTCTCTTCTGCTAGGAACTGTTGCAATACAGATAGACATGTCAGTTGGTTGGTACATACCCAAACAAAAAGGAACCAGGTCCTACCCCTTTGTCGATGCACCCTGAGAGTATGGCAGTGGGTGACCTCCACCCAACACTTTCTGATTGCAGCGCACATCCTGGGAAAATCCACCATGATAGCAGACAAACTCAGCATAGTGATTCTGATGCCTCAAGAGGGGTCCCTCAAACAGGAAATCGCTGAGATGATTTTCTGCAGATGGGCCCCTTTAACCACATCCATGAATGCCAAAATGCAGCAGCTTTTTTGCCCTAATCACCCTAGACATCCTCATCCCGCCCCCAACCCCCACTAGAAACTACCGTAAAAAATTTCTCCAAAGCCAACTTCACGCTTCTTAAGACAGAAGTGGCAAACTTTGCAACACCCATGCAGATGGGACAATAGAGGTACAACTGCTGAATCCTACACAAATGCACTTTATAAGCACTTACACGAGTGCATGGATCATGCTATCCCTAACAGAACCAAGATGCTATTCTCCAAAAAAATGAAGCCAATTTGGTGGTTCCCTGCCATAAACAAACTCTACAACAGAAGAAAGAAACTGTTGCAAAAAAGAGTAAAATCCCATGATTGTAAGAACTCCCTGGTCAGCCTCAGTAAGAAGCTGAGATCCCTCATAAAATCCTCCAAAGCTCGTTACGAAAACAAAATCGCCACTGATTCTAAAGACAACCACAAAGCATTCTATAGCTATGTCAAGCACCTCAATGGCAACACTCAGATCTGCTCTGAGTTACAGCGCAATGCCACTAAATATACAGAACCAACTGATATTGCCAACATCCTGGCAGATAGATTCAGTGCTAACTTTACCCCTCTCACCCCCTAAAAGACCCATCTCTATACTGAAAGAATGCAAAGTTCCTGTAATCACAGCTGCACAGGTAAAAACCACACTCTCCAAAGCCAAGAACACAGCATTCATGGGACCTGACAACGTCCCAGGTTGCGTTCTACAGGAACTACAGAATGAACTGGAACCCCACTTAAGTACCATGTTCAATCATAGCCTCACCTCAGGCTTTGTGCCCACTGAATGGCGCACAGCGACGGTTATCCCACTCCACAAAGGGGGAGCCGCCATGGACCCCGGGAACTACCACCCCATTAGCCTGATGAGCCTCATCTGCAAGGCCATGGAACATATCATCATGGAACTTATAGACAAAGACATTGGTAATCTCCAAACTCTGGACCCTACCCAATTCAGGTTTGTAAAAGGCAGATCATGTCTCCTAAACCTGATAGACTTCTTTGAAGCAGTCACCAAAGCTGTAGACGAGGGTAAGGTGGTTCACACAGCCTATCTAGATCTCGCCAAGGCTTTCAACACCATCCCTCACTCTGGAATTATAGATAAACTCACTAAACTAGGTATAAATCCCTATGTCACAAGATGGGTTGCCAACTGGCTCACTGACAGAACCCACACTGTGAAAGTAGCAGACTCCAAATCTGACCTCAGACAAGTGGAGTACCACATGGTTCAGTCCTGGGTCCTCTCCTGTTTGGTGTCTACTTCTCTGAAGTACAGGCTAACACAGAAGGTCTTTGGCTAACAAAGTTCGCAGATGATTACAAACTAGGAGCCATAATCGAAACTCCTAACTATGTAGACATCCTACAAAAGGGACTCATTGAGACAGATGCCTGGTGTCAAAGCTATAGCCTCAAGCTCAGTGCCAAAAAGTGCATTGTCATCCCCTTTGGTAAAAACTCTGTACCCATGAACTACCACATAGGTGGTAGTCTACTTAACACGGAAAGTGTGATAAGAGACCTTGGGACACAGGTGGACAGTAGTCTCTCCTTTGATAATCACATCACCACAGTAGTCAGGAAATCCTTCTACGTGGCACACCTCATCACAAAAGGTTTCTTATCCAGGAAAAAAAGAGGTCATTGCTCCTCTCTACTCATCTCTCATTAGACCCATTATAGTATACAACGCCCCTTTTGGTCTGTACCTCACAAGACATCTACAACAACAGGAAAGGCCACAGAAATACCTCACAAAGATGATTACTGGCCTCAAACAGAGGGCCTACACAGACCGTCTCAAAAAACTCCAGCTTTTCTCCGTTGCATATCGCCTACTCAGAGGCGATCTCTGCCTAACATACAAAGCTATGTCAAACCCAGAGCTGTTGGACATGCTCCACTTAAAGAAATCCCAATCCCTCCGAGTTACACGTTCTAGGGACCTAAACCTGGTCACCACAATAAACAGAGCATGCTGGAGGGATATGTCCCAGAAAATCCCCATACTCTGGAACAAACTACCTATCTATATCAAACAAAGCTCCTCATTAGCACTCTTCAAGAAAAATCTTGATAATTGGATGGGAAATAGGAAATTCACCCAAGGGATCACTTCTGTGGCTCTGCTCGACAGTGGCACAGGAAAATAATTTTCTTGGATGGCAAAAGCCAGGGTACCTTTTTGACTAGACTTATATAGGCCCTTGGGCCAATAGCCTAGTACCTACCTATGAACATGCTTTTCTACAAAGGCAGAGTATCTCTATGAACAAACCCGTCCTTTCTTCCCAAAATTATTTTCAGAATCTTATTTGAATCACTCTGTAGAACTACCAGTCTTTTTTCCCAACTATGGCAACAAAGCAGAATATATGCTGCACCAGCTAGATGTGCATAGACAATTACTTTTCTGCTTACACAGGACAAAGGATTTCAGAAAATCCAGCCAACTATTTGTATCCTTTTCAGAACCTAAGAAAGGTGCTCCAGTGTCTAAAGTCACACTTTCTACGTGGCTGTCAGATTGTATTACTTTTACTTACAAATCACAGAACAAAGAACTCCCTGAACATGTAAAATGTCATTTAGCAAGAACTATAGCGACCTCTATTGCTTTTCGGGCGAGACTACCAATTTATACCATTTGTGCTGAAGCAATAGGGGCAATGCCTCATACCTTTATCACTCATTACAAAGTGGATTCTGCCTCGGGTCCACTACTCTGAAGAATGTTCTCCCATGAGCCACCAAAGAAAGATGGTGCTAGAGACGCTGTCCCAACCAGTACAGAATGAAGGTGAGATAGGATAACATCACATAAAGAAGTTATGCACTCACCATAATGTTCCATGTGTGTTGTCCATCTCGCCTTCATTCTTACGTTCCCCCACCTCCTTCCCCCAACCTTTGGCTCCTGGAGGACCAAGTGGTTACAAATGGCAAATGTTGTTCTCTGACCTTTCTTCACAGATATAATAGACATGTGATTAGTCTTTTTGGTTTATATCAGCAAACAAGATCTGGGGAATTCTTAGAGCATCATGGGAAAGGGTTTTCAGCCACGAGCAAGTGAAAGACCTCGAGCTTTATAAAGGCAGCGAGTCAGAACAGAGGATCGGTTCCAAACCCAGCCAGTACAGAATGAAGGCGAGATGGACAACACACATGGAATGTTATGGTGAGTACATAACTTCTTTTTTTCTCCAGTGTATCTTAAGACTACCTAGTAAAAAAGTGTTCTCCTGCTATGTACAGTGGATATAAAAAGTTTAGACACCCCTGTTATAATGCCAGGTTTTTATGATATAAAAAAAATTAGACCACAATAAATCATTTCAAAACTTTTCCCACCTTTAATGTGACCAATAACCTGTACAATTCGATTGAAAAACAAACAAATTTGTTAGGGGAAAAATATAAAAAATTAAAAAAATGTACAATATGCTGGTTGCAAAAGTGTGCACACCCTTAAACTAATATTTTGTTGTGTGTGCACATCCTTAAACTAATACTTTGTTGAAGCACCTTTTTATTTAATTACAACATTCAGTCTTCTTGGCTACACACCTGCCATCAACTAAAGAGACTCTGGTTAACCCCAAATAAAGTTCAGCTGTCCTAGTAGGATTTTCCTAACATTTACTCAGTTTCTCTGCTACAGCAAAAGCCATGGTTTGCAGAGAGCTTGCAAAGCATCAAAGGGATCTCATTGTTGAAAGGTATGAGTCAGGAGAAGGGTACAAAAGATTTCCACAGCATTGGATATACCATGAAACACAGTGAAGACAGTCATCAAAAGTGGAGAAAATATGGGACAACAGTGACGTTGCAAAGAATTGGACATCCCTCCAAAATTGATGAAAGACCAGATGAAAACTGGTCAGGGAGGCTGCCAAGAGACCTACAGCAACACTGAAGGAGCTACAGGAATTTCTGGAAAGTACTGGTTGTGTACTACATGTGACAACAATCTCCCATATTCTCCATGTTTGGACTATGGGGTAGGGTTGCAAGACTGAAGCCTTTTCTTACACACAAAAACATCCAGGCCCGATTAAAATTTGCAAAACAATACATTGAGTCTCCCAAAAGCATATGGGAAAATGTGTCATCGTCTCATGAGACCAAGGTTGAATTTTTTTGGCCACAATTCCAAAAGGTACGTTTGGCACAAAAACAACACTTAACATCACCTAAAGAACACCATCCCCATGGTGAAGCATGGTGGTGGCAGTATCATGCTTTGTGGTTTCTTTTCTTCAGCTGGAACTGGGGCTTTAGTCAAGGTGGAGGGAATTATGAACAATTCCAAATAACAGTCACTTTTGGCTCAAAACCTTCAGGTGTCAGCTAGAAAGATGAAGATGAAGAAGAATTTCACCTTTCAACACTACAATGACCCCAAGCATACATCCAAATCAACAAAAGAATGGCTTCACAAGAAGAAAATTAAAGTTTTGGAATGGCCAGAGCCCAGACCTAAATCCAATAGAAAATCTGTGGGGTGAAGAGGGCTGTGCACAAGAGATGCCTTCGTAGTCTGACAGATTTGGAGCGCTTTTGCAAGGAAGAGTGGGAAAATATTGCCAAGCCATGATGTGCCATGCTGATAGACTCCTACCAAAGAAGACTGAATGTTGTAATTAAAGCAAAAGATGCTTCAACAAAGTATTAGTTTATGGGTGTGCACACTTCTGCAACCAGCATATTGTATGGGGTTTTTTTATATTTTTTCCCCTAACGTATTTGTTTTTCAATTAAATTTTACAGGTTATAGGTCACATTAAAGGTGGGAAAAGTTTTGAAACTATGTATTGTAGTCTCATTTTTTATATATCACAAAAACCTGGCATTTTAACTGGGGTGTGTAAACTTTTTATATCCACTGTATTTTAAAGGACACTGCTATGACTTTTAATGCTCAGAGGTCGAAACGGATGACATCTTGTGTTGAAATCACTAAAACCAGAAGACTGACAGTGAAAAAGGGAGGATGTTTGATAAGAAATATAATGTTAAAAATAACTTAAGTACATGAGGCTGTAAAGTGTGTTTGTCTTTTGTCTTTTTCAGAGATCATTGGAATTCAGTGATCATAGACTGATTGGAGGGGTAGAGAGAATGCTTTTTCTGGCATCTTGTTTTTCAGTTTGGGAATTGTTTCATTTTTGCATCGTTGTGTTGCAATGGTCTTAAAGCTTCTCATAAGTGCTTTTGTGATATATATTTTCCTGCATATGTGTTCAGCCAGAAAGGAAATGCATGGAATGCAAGTAGATCACTACCAGAGACAACAAAAAACAAATTGAAAACAAACTGTTCCACTTTGGGTGAAGTACAAATCACTCACTGTTAATGAACCAGGCTTTGCAAATGATTCACTATATGAGAAACCATAAGCACTTTTGTCTCCGATATAAATCCACAAGACTTCATCAGATACAATATAACAGAGAAACCAGGATTTAAACCTTCTAAAAGTTACATGACCAAATTGCGATAAAAAATTAAAATAAACATGCTCACTTTTAAAGTCAAGTATATACACATTTTAAAACCATTTTAAACACTGCAAGACCTTCCAGTTAATTAAAAGTGACTAAAACACTTTCCAAAATGTATAAGGTGAATGTGAAGTGTTAAATAAATGTTGAAAAATACATGATGATTAAGGTTGGTTGGCTTTGACTTTAAGTAAACAAGAAATAGAAATAACCCCATTCAAGCCTGGTGGACTACCTGAATTCAGACACAGTTGCCAAGTAAGTTATTTTTTTTCTAGTGCTAGATCCCATTGGCCTCCCCTGGGATGCATGGGCAATTGCACCAGAATGACAAATTTAAACTGGTGATCTGGGTGTGTTGTTAGGTGTTTAAAAAGTGCATTAGTTTCACACTTAGTTCGAATTTCATAAAGATGTTCATATACTTTCTTTTTGAGCATTCATTCAGTCTTGCCAATGTAAAAACTGTTACAAGATTGGCAAAGGGCCACATAAACTACTCCTTTTATTGTGCAACTGTAGTTTCCTTTTATTGTAACAGAGAAAGCATAGATTTTTACTTTGGTGCAACAAAAAATATTTTTACAATAGTTGCAAGCACCATACTTTTGCATGCCTGTCCATTTACAAACTGAATGGTGTGGAACTTTGACGGACAATTCAAATAATTGCTTAAAACTGGTGCCTTTCCTAAAAATAATGATTGACTTCTTCCCCACCTTGTTGATGATATTATTATCATTAAAAATGCACCTGTTTTACCTGCCTGAGAGTATCCTGTAAGTGGCTGTTCAAGAAAAATCTCTGTACCACAGTCCTCCGGAGATTTACTTGATAAAATAGGTCTAAAATGGTTGATGTGAAATTGTTCTATCTCGCCGTTCATTCTTACAAATGGGTTCGGAGCCGATCCTCGGCTCCAAGTTGGCCTACTACAAAGCTCGAGGTTTGCAGGCAGCTCTAAGCCAAGTTGCTATCCCATGATGCACCTAGAGTTACCTCAGATCTAGTTTGCCTCTGCAATAGATCGGAGGATCCTTGCACAGCTCGGGCCAGTATAATTCTTTCTGACTTTCTAATATTTGGCCTACTACAAAGCTCGAGGTTTGCAGGCAGCTCAAAGCCAAGTTGCTATCCCATGATGCACCTAGAGTTACCTCAGATCTAGTTTGCCTCTGCAATAGATCGGAGGATCCTTGCACAGCTCGGGCCAGTATAATTCTTTCTGACTTTCTAATATTTCTATAAATATTTCTAAATCAATGTTTAGAATTAGTATTTGATAGTGTTTAGTAGTGTTAGCCTTATAGTTGTTAGCAGAGATACTCCTCTTTTTGGCCTCGTTTTTTATATAGGCCTTTAATGTTACCCTTCCCTTTGGTGTGCCTTTAAATCTCTGTTTAAATCTTTATATATCTTCTAGTTAAACAGTTACTGTGTGTGTGTGTGTGTGTGTGTGTGTGTGTGTGTGTGTGTGTGTGTGTGTGTGTGTGTGTGTGTGTGTGTGTGTGAAATTTTTGACTAGTTAGTATATTGTTATTCAGCCCAGTTGTTATTTAGGGCTTATTTAGATAATTTAGCTAACCAGTTTGACTTTGCTAGTTTTTAGGGTGTGGCTAGTCTCTTTAAATTACAGTAGTTGATTGTTGTATACTGTATACCTGATAATGGCTGACCAGGATAAGGATAAGCATCCTAAGTCAGGATTTAAAAAGTGTCCAAAATGTGGGCAGAAGATGTCTGTGACAGATAGCCACATTAATTATGTGTATTGCCTCGGAGTCTTGCACTTACAGGAAAGCTGCTCTATTTGTCATTCTTTTTCTTCCAGAGTTCTCCATGAACGAAAAAGAAAACTTTTAGATAGAGGACTTCTTAAACCATAGTTTCAGGAAGCTTTGACCAGGGTACTTCTAGTAAGTCTTCAAAGTCTTCCAAGACTTCTTCCTCTTCAAAAGTTAAAAAATCTTAAAAAAAGAGTCGACATCTGCTCCACACCCATTGGAGCCAAGTGTCTTGTCTTTTCAGAGTCGGTCCTCAGTCCTGGAACCGGTGTCCGAAGTTCTAAAATCACCTATGTTACAGTCAGTACCTCCATCCATCCATTCATCTTGGTCCTCGATCAGCCTGTCTGATTTGGATATGGATCGTGTTGTGCAGAAGTTGCTACAGGCACCAGCGTTCACTAAATTTTTGTCGGCTTCGACCCAGGTGGTTTTGGAGCCTAAAACTGTAATGCTATTGACTTCTTTTCCTCCTCCGAGCCATACCGGTCCTTCGGAGCAGGAGGAGTCGGACCTGATGATTGGTGAGCCTTCGTAGCCGACGCCTGATGTTCTTCGTGTTTCACTGTTGCAGTCATCACATTTGGGTTGTCTGCTTGCAGTAGCCCTCAGTCGGCCTGATTATCAAAGTCTTGGGTCCTGCGTCGGTTGCTGTCTCATCTTCCATGACGTCAGGTAGTCAGGGGTATAAAGCATGCAGCCAACGCCATTAAATTAGTCTTTCTTGCCATGCGGTGCCCGAAGCAGAAGCAGTTCGCAAGTGCCAGTCGGCCAACTCCTGAAATTTTTGTTTTCTAGTTTCAGAACCGAAGTCTTCAACTAAAGCTAAGTACCCCGTTGGGGAAACTTTTTCTTGTTCTAAACAGATGTCAGTAAAAGTCAATAATTGCATTTCTTATGGAAAGCAAATACCTCATAAAGATTTTCATTCGTACTGTATTCCTTGCTTAGGCCCTGACCACGACATACCTCGCTGTCGGTTTTGTGCTTAAGCAACGAACTATTTGTCGTCGGTATATTTACGCTTCTAAATATTTTGGTACTCAGTTCAATTATCCAGATATGTCCTTGGTAAGCCATCTGACTATCGACATTCTGAAAAAAACGCAAAGATAGAGACAGGCCGCCTAGGTCCAAAGTTGCCGATGACGCTGCTCCTAAGCTAGTCGCCAGTACTCAGTGAGGCACTTTCGGAACCCCTGATACCTGTTACTTCAGATTTGCAGGCCTCTACTGAGACCCATTTGGAGTCCGGTATGCCGCGAGGTGCTTCAACTGTGGAACCTGCGGATGTCTCTACCATGGATGGGTCCGGAGCCGCTGTGCAGGCACCGGCTTCTGAGGGTGTATTCAGGCCTACTGGCTTGCATATTAAACTGACACCATCTTCTTCTTCAAGGCCTAAAACTCGAACCATGCCTAGAAAACCAATGCCTAGACCGCATGGTCAGACCTCTATGCCTAAAAAAACAAATGATAAGAATGGCTGAAGACCTTATTACTTTAATCAGGGGAAGCCAACCTTCCCCCTCTAAAAGACCTAGGACTGAATTTGCCTATACTTCTGACCAGGATTCTGAAATTTCTGTTTCCTCTGATGACCAGGATTTACCCTTATCTACCTATGAGGATTCTGATGCAGAGGACACTATTCCCTCTGCTTCCCCCCCCCCCCCCCCCAGAGAATTTCTCTTTTGGTGAAACCTTGCTTACTCTTAGGGAGCATTTTCGTTGGGAAAGCCAGGATTACTCTGATTCTAAAAAGAGGCTTAGGGATTTCTTACTCCTTCCCCAGCACAGGCCTTTAGCTATCCCTTGTGTACTAGACATTGTGTGATGATGCCTTTTCGGAATCTAGCTTGGCCCCCTGACTCTTTACCTCCTACTCCCAGAATACCTGATAGATATTACAGGGTTCTTGACTCTCACAAGTTCCTTTTTAAAAATCGTACTGCGGATCCTGAGACCATTTCACAGGGACCCAAGGGCATTAAGGCTACTAGTGCCAAAAATCCTACCCCCTCTGATAGAGACTCCAGGGTGCTAGATAGATGGGGTAAGAAGTTATACACTTCTGCAACCCTGGCTATTAGGGCCTTAAATTGCCAGTTTCATATGTTAAAGTATCAGCAGCATATTATTGGATTGCTTAAACAAAAAAAATGTTGATTCCTGACTGTGTTGAAAATAAGGATTTACAGGATTTAATGCATTCTGCTGAACAGATTGGAAAACATACTTTGCAATGTGGTTTTGATTCACTAGAGGCATCTTGCAGGGCTGCTGTCACTGGATCTGTACTTAGAAGGCATGCTTGGCTTAAGGAGCAATCCTTGCCAGATCATGTTAAAGCTAAATTGCTGGATACTCCCTTAAATCAGGACTGCCTGTTTGGCAACAAAGTAGAGGAAGTTCTTAAAAAGATGGAGGAAAAAGCTACATCTATGCAAACTGTTAAGGATTTCCTACAAGTACAGCCTCCAAGATGTAGTAGGCATTGGCCCTTTAAGAATTGGTCCTTTCCTGCCTCTTCCAGGCTTTCTCAGTCCAAAGCCAGAACCAGCAGAACACCCAGGCTTCAGTCCCAGGGTACGCCCAGGACTAAGCAGTGGGAGGCTCCCACTTCCAAATCAGGGAGTAGTAAGACTCCCCCTTATGGTAAACTGTCTCATTGACTTAACTTTAAAACTTCCAAGCACTTCTCAACTGACTGCTCCTTTAGGGGGAAAGATTGCTCTGCAGGCAAAAAACTGGGAAGTCATTACCCAGGACAAATGGGTTTTAAATGTAGTTTCCCAAGGATACAGATTTCACTTCCACATGTTAACCAACCCCAAACGGTTGGCCAGATCTACCCTCAAATCAGTTGGCAGAGGCTCAAAAGCAAGTACTCTCTCTTAAGCATAAAGGCTATTCATACTGTACCAGAAGAGGAAAAGGGACAAGGTGTCTATTCAACACTTTTCCTGGTACCCAGAAAAGACAATGCATGGCATCCTATCCTGGACCTTTTATATCTTAAACACCTTTTTTGGTGATTCCAAAATTCAAGATGCTAACTCTTCACCAGTTACTTCCTATGCTAGGCAAAGATACCTGGTTGGCAACAATGGATTTAAAGGAAGCCTACCTGCATATCCCAATCAGGGAATCTTGCAGTAGATACCTACACTTCAAAGCAGGCAACATGCACTATCAGTTCTCTGCACTGCCCTTTGCTTATCTACTGCGCCAAGGATATTCACAAAGTGCCTATCTCCAGTCATTGCATTTTGCAGGCAAAGAAATATTCAAATATACCCTTACCTGGACAATTGTCTAATTCAGGCAGAAAGCCAGGACATACTTTTGAATCATCTGGCATTTGTACAAAAGGTGCTGACTTGTCTGGGGTACACCATAAACAAAAAGAAATCACATCTGGTACCCTGGCAACAAATTATATTCCTGGGAGCAAGCTTGAACACAACTTCCCAGATGGCGTTCCTCATGCCAGAGAAACAAATTCATTTGACAACTTACTTCAAACTAGTGGCCACAAAAACCCTGCTATCTGCAAGGCAAATACTGCAAGCCTTGGGGTTCATGGCCTCCTGCATTCTACAAATTCCATATGCAAGACTGCATATGAGGAAACTACAATGGTATCTAAAAAGCTTATGGTGCCAACATTCTCAGGGTCTAGAAGCAATAATTCCTATCATACCTTGCCTACAGTTAGAATTCTTTTGGTGGGCAGAGGCCTGCCACCAAAACAAGGGACTACCATTCACTCTATCCCCTCCTGCCCAAACCCTAAAAACAGACGCATCAGGCTATGCATGAGGGGCTCACCTGGAAGGGAAGTGCATTCAGGGCAAATGGAACCCAAGTCAAATGCACCTGCATATCAATCAAAAGGAAATGTTAGCTGTACAGAATGCTCTGACAGCCTTCAAGGACCACATTCTTCCAGGACAATTAATGGTAAAGACGGACAACACCACTGTTATGTGGTACATAAACAAGCGGGGAAGAGTACCCATTCTTACCCCCTCTGCAGACTAGCCATGGCTCTGTGGAACACAGCCTTGAGCTACCAAGTGTATCTACAGGCTCAATTCCTGCCAGGAAGCCTAAATACACTGGCAGACAAACTAAGCAGAAATCTCATGGACCCACACGAGTGGAAACTGGAACCAAAGATATTCAACATGTTGATAAACAAATGGGGGAGCCCAGATATAGACCTGTTTGCCTCCCCCCAGAACTACCAATTGGACAAATTCTGCACAAGGACTCCCCGCAAACAAGCTTGGAAAGTGGATGCTCTGTCCTTCAGCTGGAAAAATCTATCAGTTTATGCCTTCCCTCCTCTGCCTCTCCTCTCCAAAGTACTACTAAAGATCAAACAGAACAAACCAAGGACGATACTGATTGCACCAGACTGGCCACACCAACACCAGTACCCCCTCTTGTTCAGTGTGTTGCTGCTAGCCCCATGGCACCTGCCTTAGACCCCTACTCTGCTGTCACAGCAGGAGAGCTAGATTCTGCACCCCCAGCTTCAAACCCTGAACCAGGCAGCCTGGCTAATTACCTAATCTCTCTCCATTACCATCCCTCAGTAAACAAGTGTTGGATGTCATTGTGCAGGCAAGGAGGCCTAGTACTAGAAAATCTTATGCTGAAAAATGGAAAAGGTTCTGTGCCTGGAACCAAACTCAAGGGATGGCCACAACAGCGCCCAATTTACCTCATATTCTTCAATACTTAACTGAGATGCTTCACAAGGGCCTTTCCTTTTCCTCCATCAAAATTCACGCCTCAGCCATTTCAGCTCATTACTGCACAGAACCACCCCTGTTTTCTCACCCACTGCTCCAGCAGTTCCTCAGAGAGGCCAAAAACTTAAGACCACCCAGTCGAGCCCCAACTCCAGCCTGGGACCTTAACTTTGTATTGGAAAAACTCACTTTTCCTCCTTTTGAGCCAGCTGCAAGTGCAGAGTTAAAATTCCTTTCTTGGAAAACAGCTTTCCTTTTAGCAATCACTTCAGCAAGAAGGGTATCTGAATTACAGGCCCTTATGGCAGTGGAGCCTTTCATCATCTTTCATGTGGACAGGGTGTCCCTCAGGACCAATCCCTCCTTCATGCCCAAGGTGGTATCCAGCATGGCTCTTAATCAATCCATTCATTTGCCAACCTTCTTTTCTAATCCACCAAACAAAGGAGAACAGATTCTGCACTCCTTAGATGTGCACAGACAACTTAGATTTTACTTGGACAGGACTAAACCTCAAAGGAAATCTGAACAACTGCTGGTGGCATTAGATGCAGGGGCAGAGGGGAAGGCTATTTCAAAGCAAACCATTTCTAAATGGATAGGCCATTGCATTAATTTCTGCTAAAAGCACCATGGAGAACTTATCCCACAGGGGATTAGACCCCATTCAACCAGGGCTGCATCTACCTCTACAGCTTTTCTCAGAGGTGTCCCTACCAGAGACATCCTAGAAGCTGCTACCTGGAGTTCTGTACATACTTTCACCAAGCATTACCATTTGCTAATTTTCTTTAAATCCAGAGCCGGCTTTGTCACTGCAGTTTTGCAGGGCCTTATAGCTGGTCATAATGTTATCTAAATTCCTCCTCCCATCCTTAGCTTTGAGACTCTACCCAAATGTGATGACTGCAACAGTGAAACACGAAGAACATAGTACAGTTGTGTGCACTTACTGTAAATGTAGATGTTCGAGTCCATTCACTGTTGCAGTCCTGGTTACCCTCCCTCCAGCTCCCTGACTTCTTTTGGCTATACCTCTACTCTCCTTTACTATGCTTAAAAGCTTTTTGGTGTATTTGCTTTTTTGTTGGAGGTATAACCTTGTATGTATATATATGGGTCTACTTTCATACACCGAAGAACACACACATCCCCGACCCCAAACAACCGACAACACACCACACCGCAACATACCGAACAACAAAACACCGACACAAAATACGCCAAATACACAAGCACACAACAACACATCCACTAACCTTAACCTAAACCCTAACCCTAACGTCCGACACCATCGCACACTTCACCTACCTGCACCCTAACCCTAACTCACTTACCCACCCCTAACCCAAGCACCGACACCATCGCACACTTCACCTACCTGCACCCTAACCCTAACTCACTTACCCACCCTAACCCAAGCACCGACACCATCGCACACTTCACCTACCTGCACCCTAACCCTAACTCACTTACCCACCCTAACCCAAGCACCGGCACCATCGCACACTTCACCTACCTGCACCCCAACCCTAACTCCCTTACCCACCCCTAACCCACGCACCGACACACTTCACCTACCTGCACCCTAACCCTAACTCACTTAACCCGTCCCAAAACTACAGTCCCTCACTATCACACACTTTCCTAACCCGAACCCTACCTCCGACACAAACACACACTCACCTGTCCCACATCCTAACCCGACATCCCACAATTTCACTTACCTGACCGCTCCTAACTCCGTAACTGTCGCACACTCAACATGTCACGATCGCACATTTCCCTTGTCGGTCTTTCCGCTGTCGGTGAATCTCCCGGTCGGTAAACCTACCTGTCGGTCATTCAGTCTCCTCTTCCCGCGTGTCGTGAATCACCAAGCTGGTCTCCGAAGTAGACCCATATATATATATATATATATATGTATATTTTTAAAGATATATATATATCTTTAATTGCTTCCCAGGTACCTGAGGTCTGGGGCAAGAAAAACTGATGTAATGGTGTCAGCTGCATGCTTTATACCCCTGACTACCTGACGTCACAGAAGATGAGACAGCAACTGACGCAGGACCCAAGACTTTGATAATCAGGCCGACTGAGGGCTACTGCAAGCAGATAACCCAAATGTGATGACTGCAACAGTGAATACACTCGAACATCTACATTTATGGTAAGTGTACACAACTGTACTTTCCAGTGCCTTCGGTTCCATTTACTCAGACTTCCTCTGTGCCGTTCGAGGAGTCTGGGAGCTGACACTCTCCTGTCGGGTCCAGGGAAGAGAGTCGGACCGACATGTCTGTTCCGACTTTGCCTCTCGGTGCCTTGGCTCGGATGAGTTCACCTCCCACTTCTGGCTCAGAGCCCACTGTGCCAGTACCAAGGGGATTGGTGATTTCTTCAGATCCAGCGGTCCCTTCTCATCGGGGTGCCTTTGAAGCCATGAGGAGAGTTATGTCTCCTAAGACATCTACTACTTCAGGTCCAGCTATCTCCTCCCCAAAAGCACATGTGTCCACTTCTGCTTCACAGATCCTTTCTAAGCGTAGAGACCCAGAGCCTCAGGAAGCCCCATTGGGTGGCCCCTGCTCTTCAAAGACCTCACCAGAAGTTCTCACTGATGAGATTTCCAGGAAGAGAATCTGTAAGAGGAAACACTTAGACTCCCCACAGGAGTCTCTCACATCTGATACCGACTTGGGTGAATCAGAAGGGTCCTCATGGTCCCCCTCTGAGGATATCTCATTTGCTGAGATATTAGAAATCCTTAGGAAGAGGAGTGACTGGCAGTCCACCAACCCTACTTGAAGATGAGTCGGTTCTCCTGAAGGCTTTCGGGTCTCAACCCTCCACCTTTTGGGTGTCTCCGCCCTTCGATGAGCTCATGAAGCTGGTCTTCCGAAGGGCATGGGAGTCTCCAAACACCATGGAGCCTGTCCCTAGGAGGCGTAACAAATTTATTTCTGCCCCCCCCCCCCCGGGAAAAGTCCTTTCTTACCAAAGGAGTGCCAGTTGATGATATGGTGGTGGTAGCAGCCACCAAAAAGGAGATGTCGGAAACTTCTTCCTCTATCCATCCTCCTAACAGAGATTCTAGGATCATGGAATCACACATATAATTCAGCGACTTCTGCCTTGCATTCACTGAACTATCTCACTCATTTTACGAGACTGCAAAGAGATCTCCTAAAAGAGCTCAGAGATGCTCTTCAGGGTACAGTAGCTGCAGGAGGTTCAGACAAGGTCGCCTCCCAGCTTGCTACCCTCAGATCTATAGTGAACTCGTCCATGCATCTCATTTTATATGCAGCTGATGGAATGAGTAGGGCAGCGGGTACAGGAATTGCTCTTAGGAGGCATTCCTGGATGCACTTGTGTTCCTTTGCAGAGCTTTTAAGTCATCCTTTGTCATCACCCCTTTTGATGACTCGTCCCTTTTCAGGCCCAAAGTTAAGGAAACTTTGACCAGGTGTGAGCAGGAAGGAAAGACTGTGTGTCTGCTGTTGGAGTCCATTTTTCCATCCCTA
The DNA here is from genome assembly GCF_019279795.1 of Protopterus annectens. Taxonomy (NCBI): domain Eukaryota; kingdom Metazoa; phylum Chordata; order Ceratodontiformes; family Protopteridae; genus Protopterus; species Protopterus annectens. Next base: position 673,613,636 of record NC_056745.1, read on the forward strand.
CCAAACCCTACCCCAAGGGACAAAAGGGAGGAAAGATGTGGTTCTGAAAAGCCCAAGGAGCCTTTCTGGAGACATGTGGCGAACCCCCCTCCAGGGGCAGAGGAGGGGGCAATAATGGAAGATGCCGCCCTTGTAGCAGAGGGGGTCTGCAAAACCAGGGCTACAGAGACCAGTTCTTTGGGAAGCCCTACCAACGCTCCTGAAAGTGGAGGCAGTCAGGGGTCACTTATCTTTGTATCCAGACACCTGGCTCAAAATAACAAATGACAACTGGGTACAAAGTATAGTTTCCAGACGATATTTCATTCCTTTCATCACTCCCCTCCATTGACAACAAAAATCCTGGACGTTCCATCCAGTTACAGGGAACAAGCAACAGTAGATGTCCAAACGTTGCTAAGAAAGAGAGTCATCCAGCCAGTCCCAGCAGACCAGACAGGATCCGGAACTTACTAAAGATTCTTTTTAATTCCAAAAAAGACAGGGGACTAGAGACTTATATTGGACCTCAGCAGACTAAACAAATCTGTCAAGAAAGAAAAGTTCCGGATGGTCACGCTTCAGTCAATACTTCCTCTTTTAGGGAAAGACAATTGGATGAGCTTGATAGATCTACAGGATGCGTACTACCATATAAAAATGGCCAGACCATCCAGGGATCATCTGCGCTTGGCTGGGAGCCAATCATTACCAGTTTTGAGCCCTGCCCTTTGGTCTCACTACAGCCCCCAGAGTGTTCACCAAATGTATGGCAGTGGTCACGGCTCACCTGAGGCATTTAGGATTCCAGGTGTTTCCGTACTTAGACGATTGGCTCCTCACCGCTACCACCAGGCATCAGCTAATACAAGCCAGGGACACCACTCTTAGTCTCTGCAGTCAGCTGGGCTTTACAATAAATTCAGAAAAGTCTGCCTTGTCGCCATAGCAACATATCATTTTTATTGGAGCAGAATTGGACACCACCTCTACCACTTTGAGACTTCCAACAGAAAGAGTGTTACTACTTCATCAGCAGGTCCACAATGTCATATCCAAAGACAAGGCTCCAGCATCAGAAGTGCTAAAATTGTTAGACATGATGGCAGCTGCAGTACTAGTGATACCGTTGGATCGCATGCACATGCGGATTCTCCAATGGCTGTTATTCACTCAATGGTCTTACCAAGAACTCCCAATGTCTCATCTCATAATGATCACAAACACATGCAAAAAGGATCTTCAGTGGTGGTTAACCTCTCTTCATGTAATGATAGGTCGTCCTTTTGTCCTACCCCCCCACCAGTGGCCACAGTGACCACGGACGCTTCCCTGATAGGGTTGGGCGGGGCATTTTCAGGGAAGAACAGCCCAAGGCATTTGGACCGAACAGGAGACACATCTGCATGTCAATGTCCTGGAGATGAGAGTGGTACTTTTGGCATTGCAGTACTTCCAGGACTCTCTTCCTCTGGGAACAATTGCGATTCAGACAGACATGTCGGTGGTCTGGTACTTGAACAAGCAAGGAGGAACCAGGTCCTGTCCCCTTTGTCGTGAGGCCCTAAGAGTATGGCAGTAGGCTACATCCACCCAGCTCTTTCTGTTAGCAACACACATCCCGGGGAAATCCAACGTGATAGCAGACAAACTGAGCAGGGCAATTTTGTCGCCTGACAAGTGGTCCCTCAAAAAAGAGATAGCAGAGAGAATATTCCACAGGTGGGGCGAGCCTTGCTGCAACCTTTTTACCAACCACATGAACACAAAATGCAGAAGCTACTTTGCCCTGATTCCCCCTCCAGGAGAAGCCCCAAGGGATGCATTCATACATGATTGGCCTCCAGGTCTTCTATATGCATACCCACCAATTCCCTTGATACGCAAAGTATTGCAGAAAGCAAAAGCCCTGGGAAGGACCCTCATTCTAATAGCCCCTCATTGGCCTCGTCAGATTTGGTTCCCCTTCCTTCGACTTCATCAGTTGGAAGACCCTTGGATTCTGAACCCAGTTACAGATCTTCTGACGCATTTGTCAGGGGGTCTTCATCCCTCCCTTCAGTCCCTTAAATTGACAGCTTGGCTACTCCAGTTTCCAACATAGCCAGGTTCCATAACCTCTCAAATGAAATGCAGCAGATACTGATATCTTCTCATAAGTCCTCTACTAGGAAGCTGTATCTTAGCAAATGGAAAAGATTTTCTATATGGGATTCTCAAAGTAACATTGATTCCTACCAAGCCCCTATTACCTCCATATCAGATTTCTTGACTATGCTTTTCAACAAAGGAGCTGCAGCAGCAACAGTCTGGGTTCAACTTGCTGCTATCTCTAATTTTCAGCTTGGCTTTGAAGGATTAAACATAATGTCACACAAGCTATCTAAAGCCTTTCTCAAAGGCACATTTCATCTCAGACCACCGGTGAAATCCCCTTATACCCCATGGAATCTAAGTTTTATGCTTTCATGCATTATTCTCCCACCTTTCGAACCAGCTTCCACATACGAGTTGAAATATTTGTCATGGAAGACTATCTTTTTAGTAGCCATCACTTCTGCCCGTAGAGTGTCAGAGCTTCAGGCCTTGTCCATAAAGCCTCCTTATTTGATTTTCCACACTGACAGAGTGTCCCTGCGAACAAATCCTTCATTTTTACCCAGAGTTTGTACTGAGACTAACCTTAAACAGATTATAGATTTGCCTGTATTCTTTCCCAAACACACTAACAACTTAGAGTATATGCTGCACAAGGTTGATGTTCATAGACATCTCAGATTTTACTTGGATAGAACAAAAGAGTTCAGAAAATCAGAACAGCTTTTCATTTCTTTTTCAGATTCCAGAAAAGGTATGCCAGTGGCAAAAACAACACTGTATAAATGGTTATCTGATTGTATCACATTTGCTTATTCAGCTGCTAATATGCCCTTACAACACAAAATTAAGGCTCATTCTACCAGAGCAGTGTCCACATCTTCTGCTTTTTCTGCTAGGCTTCCTGTAGACAACATTTGTGCAGCAGCCACTTGGTCAAGACCTCATAGCTTTAGCACTCATTACAAACTTGACAGGGCCTCCTTTGGGTCTACTATCCTGAAAAACATACTCCCTTGAGCCAACCGAGAAAGATGGTGCGTGGGATGCTACCCATCTGTAAGAATGAACGGTGAGATAGAACAACTTCACATAAAGAAGTTATGCACTCACCATAATGTTCCATGTGAGTTGTTCAACTCGCCGTCATTCTTACTTCCCACCCTCCTACCCCTTCCAAGGTTTTTTGAGGACTGAGATACTAGTTTTATCCTGGTTGCTCAATCTTTCTATGGGTTTTCTTCTAAGAGTGATAAGAATGGCATATGGTATTATTATACGCAACAAACAAGATCTGAGGTAACACTAGGTGCATCATGGGATAGGGACTTGGCCTTGAGCTGTTTGTAAACCTCAAGCTTTTGTAGTAGGCCGACTCAGAGCCGAGGATCAGCTCTGAACCCATCTGTAAGAAAGAAGGCGAGATGAACAACTCACATGGAACGTTATGGTGAGTACATAACTACTTTTTTTGTCTTTTTCATGCTACTTCTTCCCAAATGCTTTTGATAAAGACATTAGGGTATCCTCTTTTGAGGAACATGCCCTTGAGTAGGGTGCATTCACTAACAAAATCCTCATGTAAAGTGGTCATGCATGCAGCACGAATAAATTGCCTTTAAAGTACTGCCTTTATCTTTGAGGTTGGGTGGGAGCTGGTATAGTGTAAGAAGGAGTTGGAAAAGTGGGTTTCCTGAAATTTTTTGAAAGTAGTCTTTTGTTCAGCCCATTTTTTTCAAGTAAGACATCCAAGTCAGTGCCAGTGGTATGGGTAAAAGCCAAACAACTGCTTGTGGTGTTAAGGTATTCATGAAAAAATGGAATTCAACCCACATCCTTCTTCCATGCCACAAAAATATCATCAAGGTATCTGACATAAAGGTACCATAAGTCTCTAAAAGGACTATTAAATATGAATTTCTCCTCCCATTCCACTGTAACAATGTTGGCATATAAGGAACTGCATGCTGACCCCATGGCTACCCCTTTTTTTATAAAAAGTATTAGTTGTCAAAAACAATGTAATTGTATACTATGAGATGCAACAATTCCGTAAAAAGATTGATATTATTTTGGGAAAATTCTATATGATCATTTAAAAATTCTGTGAACCATTGTAAACCAATGTGGTGGGGAATGACTGTGAAAAGGTCTTGTCATCAACTGTAAGAAAAAAAATGTGATCTTTAAATTGTAAGGCATCACACTTCCAAAGGAATTCCCATGAATCCTTGCATAAATTGATAATGTTCTGGACCACCCTTTTTAAGTGGTCTAGAAATTTATCCAAGGGGGCTGTGACCGATTGCCTAGCATCCAAAATAGATCTCATCGGTGGATCATTTTGATTTTTGTGGATCTTGGGAACTCCAAAAATGGTAGGCACTACTGTATGCTTGATGTTTAGGTATTTATATTGGTCAAAGGTAATTTGGCCTTGCATAAGCATGTCTTGTAAAGCAGCAGAAATTATAGAATATGCGATGGTAAGTTATTTTTGGACACCTGCTTGTAGGTCTCTTCAAATATTGCAAGTAGTCCATCTGGACAGCCTAACCCTCTTTGTTAGGTTGCATAATCCAGATATTAGATGTTCTAAGATTATGTATCAAATCCAACTCAAATTTGTTTAAGCTGGATTTTTCCAGAGAGGGGTATCTACTGACATGGGATCATGGGATCTGAAGTCAAGTTTGCACATTCTCTCAAAGACGCAAAAGGGGATGGAGTGGTGGATTGAATGTACTAGGGACTCTTAATGACTGGGTATGTGCTTCATTCCCAAAAATAATGCCCAAATTCAACTTCCTGGTATACATTTTCAGATCAGTAAGAACTTCAGTAAGATTAGCTCCCTGACCAATGAAAAAGGTGTAGTAGCCTTTAGAAAAAATGTCAGCATGTGTTTGTTGGATAACATGAGAACTAAAGTTGTAAACATGAAAATCACCAGATCCAATAGAGACTACATGACAGAGTTGAACGTAATGTCTTCAGTGGTAGCCTGTTCCTGTATCAATACTTACGATACATTTTCTTCTGTCCAGTGTTCGACCAGTGTCCTGATTTGCATAGATATGGGTGTGTCCAATCCTGTCATTGTTCCCACTGGGTCTGTTGTTTCCCCGTTAGACGTGCAGATCTCCGCAGTGGGGGAATATCTACAAGGTGAGCCTCCATGGTAGAATTATTAAATTGAGGTACATCCTTGTGATTCAGGTGGGGGGTACGTTTGTTTATTGAGGTAGTCCACTCTGTCCCTTTCAAGTTTATGAAGTTTCCTATCATTGATTTTAGTCAGTTGGGCATCAATTGAGTTAAATATACATGAGTGCTGTACTTTATACTGCTCATAATTAGTATGCTCAGATATTAATTTGTCCAAAGTTTGTAATATCACAGGTGAGTTCATCAATAAGTCGAGTATTGTGTTTGACAAAAAGCTCCATAAGTTTGCACCCATGACTATCAAACATATGGAGCAAGTCCTGATGTAGTGGTGAATTTATGGACAAGGCGTGTTGGATATATCCACAGTCTTAGACCCTTAGGTTTTCAGAATGGTTATTCAGCAGAATACCTGGGACAAAGCAAAAGAGGAGTACTTAATAGTAATTGCAAGAGGGGCTCCACTAGTGATAGAAGAAGATAAGAAACATAATAATGACAGATTTGTAGTGCTAAGAGGTGCTGGCAAGGGAGGAGGATTACACTGGCATGTATTTACATTCCACCTAAAACTGATGTAATGGAGCCTAAGAAAATTCTGGGAGAAGTAATTAGTTTTCAGCAAGGAGTATTACTTATCGGTGGGGACTAGAACTTGATTTACAGCAGTGATGATGTGTCTGGGGGCCCAGAAGGGAAAATATAACAAAGGAGAGTAGATATTTGAAGAAAATATTTGGCATGGAAGATGTGAATTCAGTAATAGGAATTCGGAGTGAATTTATATATTATCCCTCAAGGTGTAAAAACTGGGCTAGGCTATACAGAATTTACATTTCACGGGAACACGTGCATTTAATTTAAGGTCTTCATACCCACCCAATAACTATTTCAGATCATGCGCCAATAATAGCTGAAATAAAAACAAGATAATGAAATAAAAATGAGACATTAGTGCTTTCCCACCTGTCTGTTGAAAAGAGAGGAATTTAAGTAATGGGTAGTGGAGATTATTCAGGAGCTGTTAGAGAGGATAGAAATTTATTCTGAAAATATTACTAGGGAGTGGGATAAAATTAATGTGGAGTTTAAAAATAGGGTGGAAATAAAAGAAAGGGAGCTATAGTTAAGAATTAACAAGAATTATCTAGAGAGACTGACAAATGTGAAAGTATTGTAGAATGGGGGAATCTCACAGAACAAGAGGAGGATCAACTACAGAATGTTAGGCAGAAAATAAGGGATTACCTCAATAATGTGCACAAGCTTAGAAAAATTGTTGCTAGGCAACTATTTTTTGATAATAGCACTAAAAAACTTTTAGCGCAACGACTCAGGCAACAGAAAGTAGAAAGGGCTGTCGCCAAACTTCGAGAGCCTATAACAAAGAAGATAAGAGATTCTTTTGAGGTATTAGAAATATTTCAGAAATTCTGTGAGAGTCTCTATAAACATCCAAACACCAGTTTCGGCTATCGAGCCTTCATCAATGGGTAAAGTTTCCCCTCTATAAAGAATGATGGGTATATATATATATATATATATATATATATATATATATATATATATATATATATATATATATATATATATATATATATGTATCCCCAACCAATGAAAAACATGGTACAGCCCAACCAAATGGTAAAATGCATTTTTATGTTTTAAACAAAAATTCAGGTTCAAACATGATATTTAATACATCAAGTCAGTAATGTTTGTGTAATGGTGAAACAAAAAAATGAACAATAAGAAAATAAAAATATAAGATACGTTTGGAGGAGGCAAATGAAACCGAAACCGGTTTGGAAGTATTTTCTACCATTATATGAAATAAATTACAATTTGGAATCTTATTTCAGACTTCAGTGCCATTGTATTGCATTTTGCTGGCCGCTGGTGTTTGGATGTTTATGGTTTGGCCGGGCAAACCTCACTTGCAAAGCATTTTGTTCGGATTAGAGCCTCTATAAAGCATAGAAATATGAAAATCAAGAAGAGATACAAATGGAAATGTTTTTGGAAGAATTAAATATGCCAAGGTTTGATGTAGATGAGGCTGAATTACTAACAAGGTAGGAGGGGGTGAGATAAAAATTGTGATGCATAATCAATCTACAGGAAAGTCCCCAGGAATAGATGGTATTCCTGTGGAAGTTTGAAAGCTGGGAGAAAAAAACTGATAAAGATCTGAAAAGTTTTGTTTAACAATATCCTAAGAGGAGAAGTACCACCACCCTGGAAGAAAGCAGTGGTAGCTGCAATACCTAAAGAAGGTAAGGATCAATAAGATCCAGCTTCATACAGGCCCATTTCAATACTAAACCATGATTATAAAGTGTTCATGTCTATAATAGCTAAAATAATGGCAAAAGTAATGTCAAAACTGATAGATATGGATCAGTGTGGTTTTGTGGAAGGGAGGCAAACATTAACATAACATTGATGACCTAGAGGGAAGTAGAATGATGCAGAGAAAGCATTTGACAGAGTAAGATGGGACTTTATGAGCAGGGCAATGGAAACATTTGCATTTCCTGAAAAAATTATCCTGTCTGATAATTTATGCTTGAGCAGAGGAACCAAGAAGGGGTGGCCTCTTTCCCCTTTATTATTTGAATTATATTTAGAACCATTGGCAAAGAAAATAAGGGACTCAGAAACTCAAGGATATAGCTGGTATGGTAATCGAGAAAAGGTGGCTTTACTTGCAGATGTTATTATTTTGTACCTGACAAAAAAAAAAAAAAACGAAAAAGACATTTCATTTTGAGACAGGTTTCAGATGTTTTGGGATACAAAATTAATGAAGCTAAAACAAAGGCAATAGCGGTAAATTATGTACCCACATATGAACTGGTTCAGGAATACCCATATTTATGGGGAAATGATAAAATGAAATATTTAGGAGTATGGATTAAAAATGATTCCACTGTGGCAGCTAAGGATATGTGGGAAGAGACTTAAAAGATAATACAAAAACTAAGAAAATGGAAGCTTTGTTATATGGATATCGATAGTAGGATACAAGCAGTTAAAATGTTCTTAGTCCCTTTAGTCTTGTACACAGGTCAGGCATATTTTTATCAACCAGAGAATCTGTGGGCAGCAATTAATAAAGAGCTGAAGGACTTTATCTGGGAGGGGAAAATGGCAAGAGTCAAGTGGGGAAAACTGATTCCTCCAGTAGAACAGGGTGGATTGGGATTACCCAATCTGAATGGGTGTTTCAGAGCTACACAGTTATGACTCTTTATACATAGCACAAGCAGAAAACTATAATTCAAAGTGGAAACTGATGATGATGAAACATGGAGGAAAGCTCTAGAAAAAAGGAGAGACTGGGATTTTGGATGCAGGCCTTTAAGGAGAACAACAATAATCATGCAGAATATTATATCCATAAAGTAGCAGAAAGTATTCTAATAACAAAACCAACACGGGAATGGAAAAAGGAGATTTTGCTGATAGGGATGACTGCAATTAGGGATACAGACTATAGGCAAGAGGGGGACGAAACTTATTGGAGAAAACTGATAAAGGAACCAAGGTAGTGGGAGCAAATGACTAGAGAGGGAAAGATGATAGAATGGGAAAACGCCAAGAATGTGTTTGGACTGTAGGTTAGAGATTGCCTTCCCTATCAGGGATTGATATCCGAGTATAGGCAAAGAGAAAGAAATAGGAGGGTCCTAAATGAAAGACCAGTACTGGTAGAGTTTTTAATAGAATTTAGAACACAAGCTGCCATTAAAAAAGGAATAATTAGTACAGCATATAAAATATTGCACTATAACTATAAGAATCAGAGGAGGTTAGGAAGGATTGGGAAGAAAGACTGGATAAGCAATTTACAAGGAAACAATTTGGGGATACATGTATGTCTCCCAAATATGCAACAGAATCTAGAAGATTTAGAATTTTTTCCTGGAAATATTTACATAGATATTTTTATACCTCAAGTAGACTGCACAGAATTTTTCCTCAGATAGACAGTAAATGTTTGAGGTGTGAAGGGGAAGAAAGAGATAATTGGAAACATATTTTCTGAAAGTGCGGTGAGTTGGTGGATAGATTCCCTGTAGGATGCACTGTTGGAGATGCTGGGTGGGCAGAGTGGTCTGTGATGAGGGAGATAATTTTTCTGAGTTATGATACAGAATCAGAATTGTCTAGACATGGTAAAGCCTTGCTGTGTCTAATAATGGTGGCTGCCAAAAAAGCAGTTACTAGAAAATGGAAATCAAAATCTAAACCAACTATACTGGAAGTAGTGGATATAGTAACAGAGATAAAACAACTGGAATTGAGATCTTTGGAAAAGGGTAGGGGCAAATTACATAGGAAAAAATGGGAACTGTGAGAACAATACATACAAGGGAGGAATGAAGCCTAAGAGGCAGCAGGATGTAAGTGAGCTGTGTAATGTTTGAGTGAGGAATATTGGGTAGAGTATAAGTGATGTATAATGTTAGCAACTGGGAGTGTGTCATTTTATTGTGATGTAAAATGCTTGTGGCTAGGATTGTGTTGGCGTGTTTTATTTTCATTTATATAAATGTATGGTTGCATATGTAGTAACTGATGGTTTAATGAAGCTGTTTCTTGTTAAAAAAAAAAAAAAAAAGCAAGAATTGAATAATTTATGTAGTATTGCTTAAGTTATATGATGTATAGCAATGTATGCAAAGTGTAATGTTTATGTTAATATAGTTTGATTAAATTTGCCTGCGTCAAAAGTGATAATTAAAAAAAAAAATTCTGATCCTTTGTTCCCCCCATTATTTTTGGATTTGTCCCGAATTCTTAAAGAAGTTAGGAGTTATGCACTGGAATTCTATACATCATAAAATAAATGTTTTATCACAAAAAGCTTGTTAATGAAAATATATCATTCTATTAAGTGATTAACATAAAAATGCTACTGGGGTGGGGGGATCTAATGGCTTCTCTTTGCTCATTACTCTTATTCTGACTTTGTAGGATTACTGCACTGATTAGAGTAGCACAAAAACACTGGGCCAGATTCACGAAACCTCCGTGTAAGACTTAATATGTCTTACTCGGAGGCTGCAGTTGAATGGCATGATGTCAGCATTCCATGCATATTCATGAGAGCATGCTGGATCATACCCTAGGCTAACACGGTCCGTGTAGGTAAGTAGGAGGCATGTCCGAATGCAGAGTACTGCAAAGGGACACATCTCCAGAAGAGTCAGAGGCCTGAAAGTAAACACCCACAAGCGAGTCCTTAGAAATGTCAAGGAACACAACACCACACATCCCCAGAGACAAAACCCTACTGAAAAATGTGTAAAACGTAAAAATAGCAGTTTCATTTTTTTTTTATAATTTCAAAAATGTTTGCCCGTAATTGTGCTCGTTTGCGCGGAAATGCCCTTCGCTCAGCCACAGTTAGCAGATATGACATTGAAAAGCATATAAGATCTACGTATGCAAATTAAGCCAAGTATCAATAGCGTAGCAGTAGAGATGTTGGCCAAAGAGGAGGTAGTCACGGTTCGAGCCCCCACAACATCAGTAACCAGTTTTATTTAAATAAGTATGAAACAATCTCCTGACATATATATATAAATATATAACTATAATTTAAGTAAAATGTAATGAAATGGGCCATGTATTTGTGAAGAAATCCGACAGAATAATTTATAAAAAAGGATTATAATTGCCCATAGCTGAGCAGCGCTGTAACAAGCTGCATTTGAGTGCCCGTAGGTGAGCAGCGCTTTAACAAGCTGCATTCGAGTGCCCATAGCTGAGCAATGCTTTAACAAGCTGCATTTGCGTGCCCGTAGATGAGCAGCGCTTTAACAAGCTTAATATGAGTGCCCGTAGCTCAGCAGCACTTCACCCAGCGTAATATGAGTGCTCATAGCTAAATAACGTGTTACCCAGCGTAAGCCGTTTGTGCGGAGCTGTGCAGCGCACCAATCAGCTTACTAGCGGGCAACACTGGGCAAGCTGTATCAAAGCCACCTTTACACAGACACACCTCCTAGCCTGTCTAGACAGTAGTAAAAAAAAAAAAAAAAAAGCAATGCCAAGGGTCGAACCCGGGATACTGTGCACCATAGTCATTGTACTGAACCACTAAGCCATGACAATTGTATTGAGAAATACAGTATTAGCATATATATAGGAATGAATGAAAATAGAACCATGACAAAGCAGGTTTGCTTTAAGCTGATAAATATCCAAAATGGCCAATCAGAGATAAGTGCGGGAAAACCAGCATATATAAGCCCCATAGGTGGGAATACACACCATAACTGATTGTGTTACCCATTTGCAGTCAGGATGGCAGGTGCAGGAGAGGGAAATCTCTTTAGAGCACAAAGGTGAGGTGTTGAGGAGTCAAAATATATGGTTTGGCTCCTAGTCCATGATCATGAAGCACAATTCATGCAGGGCCAGGTTCAATGGGGTGCGTACAAGGCAGAGGCGTGGAACCAGTTGGCACATGATCTCACCAGTGCCACAGGCATTCCAAGGATTGGTGAACAGGTCCTTCACCACCATGCAGACCTGAAGCGACGTAAGGAGGACCAACTGAACCGTTGGATCCAGGAGGCCTGCCAAATGCACAATGCCACACTACTGAGTAAGTATCCATGTAATTATGTATGTAAGAAATGCTATCCTAGCTTATAGTATGGAGAGGTATGTTCCAATATTCCTTCATTTATATTACAGCTGCAGGTGTCCGTTCCGCGAATCAGCGAGCCTATGCTGATAGGCTGCTGAGGTTGCGCCACCAGGCAGGTTAGTAATTATTTAGCTGGTATTGTTATACAATATAAGTGAGACAGACTGTAAAAGAGTTCATTGTTGTAACCCAGTAATAAAGGTGAAATAAGCCTGGAATAAAGATTCTGCTAGTATTGTATGATTAGATAAGTGATGCAGCCTGGAAAAGAGTGTATTGCAATCTAGTAATAAAGATTAAACAAGTCTCAAATAGAGTTTCCACCTGTATTGTAATATCAGATAACTGCTTCAGCCTGAAAATGAGTGGTAATCAATCAACAAAGGGTAGACAAGTGTCGAATACATCCTTGTAAATTCTGCCATATGAAATAAGTGAGTCAGCTGGAAAGGATTGTTGTAACCCAGTAATAAATGTTAATAAAGCCTAGAATTGAGTACCATTCTGAAATGTAAATATAAAATAAGTAAGAAAGACAGTTTGAAGCTACCAAGAAAGCTGTAATAAGTCTGAAATAAAGGTATACTGCAGTCACTACATAATATTATGTTGCTGTACCCTTGCATTATGGAGATAGTATGGTTGTATGAAATGCTAAACATCCACAGTTGTCTAGACCTATATAAATCAAATGTAGCAGGATTCTGTACCTGAACACAGCCAGATATGAACATATATGAATAGAAATGGAATGGATATTAATGTAGCAGTAACATCCCCATCACCAACATTCCTAAGGTTACATACAGGAAACTGTACTAATACATGTAGGGGCTATATATCTGCATCTACTAGGAATGTACAGTATATGTATAGGTAGTGTGAGTTGTTAATGTAATATTTCTCCACCCTACCCTATTTTCACAAATTATGCCATTCCACACCAAATTGGGTATGTGTACTCACAATTAATTACCATGGACATTTGTCCTGTTGGTTCATACATATCTGCATGTACGTTGACGCATGTGCCCTGTTCACATATCCAAACCTGATGGCCTGTTGCCACCAATCAACCCTGCATGCTGTTGGAATGTGCACTGTTGTTCTAAATATGCATGTGTTATGCTTGCTTCTCAATGTTCGGAATTCATGGGTGTTTGGTTAATGGGAATACTGATGCATGCTGTTACAACTAATTTTGAATGGTGTTGTTTGTTACTAACCCAAAATGCCATAAAATACTGCTAAACATAGGACAACAGGGAAGGCGGGTTCCAGCGGACCCACCTCTCCCACCTCAGCTGGCGAGTGCACCTGGCACCAGTGCCCAGGCCGGGACCTCCTCCTCCGGTACCCATGTGCCACCTTCGGGTGGAAGCGCTGCAGGGGATGGGGCTCGTCCCCCCTCTGCAAGCGTGGCCGGAGGAGACCCCCCCACTCACCCTCCATAGGGTCCGGTCTGTGGTGCGTAGTGAGATCAGGCATTCTGTGACTGATCCCCTACCCCAGCTCAAGGCGAGAGTGGCGCAACTCACGGGTGTACCTGCCCATCCTATCCAGCCCCCAGCACAGCCCCAGCCTGGGCTGTGAAGGTGCAGTGGTAACTGCCCATGGGTGGGGATCTCAGTTCCACTGTTGCCATCTGTGGGCTCATGGGCTTGCGATATCCAAACATCCATCCCCGTCAATTGTGTTTACCCCCCACATGTGTCATACTCCACCCCTGTATGTGTCTTGTTTGTCTTGTCTGTTAACCTCCCCAAATATACCTACTTCCTGTACCTCACATTCCACTCTCACCTGAAAAAAAAATAAAAAAAGGGCACTCTGTTCCCACAAAAAAATTACTCCCCATACATAGCTGCCCAATTTGCACACATGTCTGCTGGACATGTAAACTGATAATTCCAATTGGCAGTACAACATATTTTGTTGTCTTCACCCATCTCTCAGGGGTGGAAGGTTTCAAATTTCACACCAAATTTCAGCCATATGCACAGCTGTTGCTGATAAAGAAATGGGCAGCTATGGACCTTCCCTACATCCTTCCTGCACATCCCGAGCTTGTTTTCCTACTGTCCTACCCTCTTTGTGCCCCCTTTTTCATCACTTTCCTATTTCCCCATTTTCTTTTCTTTAAAAGAAAATAGCGCGGGTGTTAGTGGGAGTAAGCACTTTTAAGCAGTAGTCAGCAGGTGTGCACTTGTGTGTGCTTAGCTAAGCGTAGATAAGCATAGCTAAGCATCGCGCAAACCCACTTACAACTGCTTAAAAGTGCCTTAGTCACTCTGTATGACAAGGCCTGTAGTCTGCTCATCAGCAAAATAAAATACCCGTGTCAGTCTCGAACCCCTGTCCTTGGAAACACTGGTCTGCATGAATTACCACTGAGCCACAGCAGATATACAAGAACTTGGTGCTGAAAGAAATATATCATGAAATACAAGGAGTGAATGTAAAGGGAAAATAGGAAGGCCATTACACAAATCTTGTTCTGTGTATCTTTACTGGCAATTCTTGTGGAATTGCATTACATTAGTGTGAGAAGAGAAACAGCCATACAGTAGCACCTTACAAACCCCACACAGTATCAGAGCAGTATAAACACCGCCATATTTGAATAGGTAAGAGGCCAGACCTCCCAACTGTGACTGATTTACAGGGATGTCCCTGATTTGCAAACAACTGTTACCTGTGCCCCACTGACTCCCTATGAAATGCACTAACAGTAGGCAGAAAGGTGGGGAATCCCACATAATGGTAACTGTCAATAAGTTAAAGTAGACACTACTTGCATGTCAGAAATGGTGTAGTAATACATATGCTCAAAATACCCCACAATCACAACTGCAGAATATCTGAAATATATCACAGGTGTATCCCACTGATATGTACCTTTCACTGAGGCTGGTCAAATATATACCTGAGAGTATCTGAGGCCTGCAAGTGTCAGAAACACACAGGCATATCAGCCTGTCTGCTGTTACATACTCTGCGAATAGCTGTAGAATTACTTCCACAAGCATGCCCTTATTTAGGAGTACAACACAGAAATATCAAAGGATGTAGCCATCTAACATACTAATGACAGTATAGCAGTTCACAAGCACTGCATGTGCCTGATATTCATAATTGTTAGTACAATATACTTAGTTGTCCTCACCCCTCTCTCAGGGGTGGAATGTTTCAAATGTCACAGCAAATGTCGAACATATGTACAGCTATTGCAGTTAAAGAAATGTGCAGCTATGGACCTTCATACACCCAGCCTGCACATCCCTAGCTGGTGTCCCCACTGACTTCCTGCTTCCTGCTTACAACTGTTTAAACGTGCCTTATTTACTCTGTATGACAAGGCCCTAGTACTACTCAGCAGCAAAATAAAATACCCCTGTAAGTGTCAAACCCCAGACCATGGGCTCACCAGACTGCATGAAGTGCCACCAAGCCACAGCAAACATATAAGAACTTAGTGCTGAAAGAAATATATCATGCATTACAAGGAGTGAATGTAAATGGAAAATAAGAAAGCCATAGCAACACATTCCAGTAAAGACAAATATCAGGCATTCAAGGAGTGAATGTAAAGGGAAAATACAAAAGCCATAGCAACACATTGCAAGAACTACTGTTGTATGCCAGTTAATCCTCAATTCC